>NC_041391.1:390804174-390841353 GCF_002162155.2 Triticum dicoccoides
GGGGGGAGCTCAGCCTTGGGAGGAGTCCTGAGCGGCGACGGCGCCTCTCCCGTGTCCCGGCCGGACTCGGGGACGGCAGCGGAGGTGGTGGCGCGATGCTGGCCGGCCTGCTCGGCTGGGCCTTTGGCCCAGTCGGGCGGGAAAGAACATTTTTTAAATAATTTTCGCTCGAAAGAAAAATCCTAATAGAATATAAAAAAATTCTAAAAATTCCAGAAACAATTTTTACCGTCCAAACCTAATATTTAGGACAAGATGAACATTTTTCTGGACTAAAATGCAATATTTTTCTAATTCAAATAAAATAGCAAATAAAATACCAATAAAATCATAATTTGATTTTAAAATTCTTTCTCCAATATTTCACTTAGGTTGAAGAAGTCATATTATCTTCTCTCATATATTTTTATTATTGAAAATAATTGGAGAGAAAAATAATAAAATCAAATTGATCCTTTCTTCAAATGTGAAATAAATTCAAATATGAATTTTTCAAACCACCAACTCTCTCCTTGGGTCCTTGAGTTGCTTAAGATTTCTAGGATGTCAACCAAATGCAAGAATAAATATGATATGCATATGATGATCTATGCATAACATCGAAATTGAAAATTGGGATGTTACACCCTCCTTAAGATGAATCTCGCCCTCGAGATTTAGGTTGGTTAGCAAAAAGGTTTGGGTGGTCTCTGCGAAGATCTTCTTCTCGTTCCCATGTGGCTTCCTCCTCGGTATGCTGGCTCCACTGAACTTTGCAAAAATTGATTACCTTGTAGCGAGTAACTCGACTGGAAAACTCGAGAATCTTGACTGACTTCTCTTCATAGGTCAAATCACTGTCTAACTGAATTGCTTCCAGTGGCACCGTAATGCTCAGAGGAATATCGGCCATCTTTGTGTGGCACTTCTTCAACTGGGAAACGTGAAACACATCATGAACTCTTGACAATCCTTCTGGCAATTCCAGCTTGTATGCAACTTCTCCTATGCGTTCCAAAACTTTGTATGGTCCCATGAAACGTGGTGCTAGCTTTCCCTTGACTCCAAAATGCTTAACTCCTCGAAGTGGGTACACCCGAAGATATGCTCTGTCTCTGATTCGTAATGTATCTCCTTGCGTTTAGTATCCGCATAACTCTTCTTCCTAGTCCGGGCTACCTTGAGTCTGTCGTGAATCAACTTAACCTTCTCTTCCGAGTCTTTGATTAAATCTGGTCCGAACAACTGTCGATCTCCAACTTCATCCCACGATAACGGTATCCTGCACCTCCTTCCGTACAAGGCTTCGAAAGGGGCCATCTTCAAACTGGCTTGATAACTGTCGTTATAAGAGAACTCTGCATATGGAAAATTGTCATCCCAACTAGATCCATAATCTAGCGCACAAGCTCTCAACATGTCCTCTAGAGTCTGATTGACTCTCTCGGTGTGTCCATCTGTCTATGGATGAAATGATGTACTGAACTCTAGCCTGGTACCCAAAGTTTCATGCGACCGATTCCAAAACTTTGAAGTAAACTGGGTTCCTCTATCTAACACAATGGTCCTGGGAACTCCATGCAGACATACGATCATGGTCATGTATATCTTTGCCAACTTAGCACTCGTATATGTTGTCGTCACCGGGATGAAATGAGCTACTTTTGTCAAACGACCGACTACAACCTAGATAGAGTCATAGCCTGAACGAGTCCTGGGTAATCCAGGGATAAAATCCATGCCAAGTTTATCCCACTTCCATTCTGGTATAAGCAATGGTTGTAGCAATCCAGCTGGCTTCTGATGCTCTGCCTTGACTCTCAGACATACATCACATACTGCTACATACTCGGCTATATCCTTCTTCATTCCTGTCCACCAAAAACTTTCCTTCAAATCCAGATACATCTTAGTGTTTCCTAGGTGAATTGAATACGGCGAATCATGTGCCTCCTGCAGAATCAACTTCCTGGTCTTTGGGTCATTAGCCACATGTATGTGATCCTCAAACCATAAAGTGCCATGCTCATCCTCATGAAATCCTTTAGCCTTTCCTTTATCTCTACAATCTCCTTGTCAGTCTTCTGGGCTTCCCTGATCTTACCCAAAAGAGTAGACTAAATTTCCAATGTTGCAACATAACCTCTCGGAACTATCTCCAAGCATAACTCTCGAAGATCATCTGCTAGCTCCTTAGGTAATCCTCTGATTATTAGCGTGTTAATATAACTCTTGCGGATCAGCGCATCTGCTACGACATTGGCCTTTCCGGGATGATAGTGCAATTTCATATCATAATCCTTTATGAGCTCCAACCATCTCCTTTGCCTGAGGTTCAACACCTTCTGCGTGAAGATGTATTTCAAACTCTTATGATCAGTGTATACATCACAATGGTTTCCAATGAGAAAGTGCCTCCATGTCTTCAGCGCATGCACTACGGCTGCTAACTCCAAATCATGCGTAGCATAATTCAACTCATGAGGTTTAAGCTATCGTGAGGCATATGAAACAACTCTTCCTTCCTGCATAAGTACAGCTCCAAATCCTCATCATGAAGCATCACAATATACTTGGTAATCCTTACGTTGATCTGGGAGAATCAGCACTGGGGCTGTAACCAAACATTTCTTCAACTCCTGAAAACTAGCTTCACACTCCTTAGTCCATTTAAACACGGTGTCTTTCTTCAATAACTCTGTCATGGGCTTTGCAATCCTGGAGAAATTCTCAATGAACCTCCGATAATAACCTGCGAGTCCAAGAAAACTCCTGATCTCTCCAACTAATGTGGGTGCCAACCATTTAGTAACAAAAGTAACCTTGGTAGGGTCTACTGCTATTCCTTCTCCGGATATAACATGTCCGAAAAATCCAACTTCTTTTAACC
The DNA here is from genome assembly GCF_002162155.2 of Triticum dicoccoides. Classification (NCBI taxonomy): domain Eukaryota; kingdom Viridiplantae; phylum Streptophyta; class Magnoliopsida; order Poales; family Poaceae; genus Triticum; species Triticum dicoccoides. Next base: position 390,807,044 of record NC_041391.1, read on the forward strand.
AAAACTCACATTTCCTGAACTTGGCATACAACTGATGTTCTTTGATCTTCTCAAGAACCAAACTTGAATGCTCCTTATGCTCCTCTTCATTCTTTGAGTAGACCAATATATCATCAATGAACACCATGACGAACTTATCCAAAAACTTCATAAAAACTTTGTTCATCATGGTATAATCATATAGCCCGTACCTTGTGGTAAAAGCTGTCTTAGGTATATCTTGCTCTCGAATCTTCAACTGGTGATAACCTGATCGAAGATCGATCTTAGAGAAGACTTTCCCTCCTTGAAACTGGTGAAATAAATCATTGATCATGAGCAGTGGGTATTTGTTCTTGATCGTCACCTCATTCAGTGCACGATAATCAACAACCATCCTTAAAGATCCATCCTTCTTCTCCACTAGAAGCACTCGGGCTCCCCAAGGTGATGAACTTGGTCGAATGTAACCCTTATCCAGTAACCCCTTTATCTGCGTCTTAATTTCCTCCAGATCCTTTGCGAGCATCTGATATGGTCTCTTTGATACTGGTCCGGTGCCTGGCAATAGCTCAATCAAAAACTCAATGTCTCGATCCGGTGGCATGCCCGGTAACTCCTCCGAAAATACGTCGGGTAATCCTTCACCACTGGTACTTCCTCCTGTACAACTCCTGATAAGAAATTCACTTGAGTCCTCCTCGACGCATGCCAAGATACATACTTGATCCTCTTTCCTTCTAGGGTGGTGAGAAGAATTGATTTACTGGTGTAATTGATGTTCCCTTCAAACATGGATAGCCAATCCATTCCCGGTATCACATCCAATCCTTGTGACTCCAGAACAATTAGGTCGGTGGGGAAAGCATTTCTACCTATGGTTAGTGGCAACTGATAGCATCCCCTACTAGCCATATACTCCGCTCCTGGGGAACTTACTAACATAGCTGACTTAAGGGCTACAGTTGGCAGGTTATATTTATCCACAAATCCCCTTGATATGTATGAATTCGATGCACTAGTATCGAAAAGAACAAGTGCAGTAAATGCATTAATCAAAAACTTACCGACAACTGTGTCAGGTTGATACTCAATCTCCTCCACGATGACGTGGTTCACCTGACCTTTGGTGAAGGGGTGGGGCTTCTTGGCAGAACCTCCATTGCAATTTCCATTCTTAGCTTCAGGACGTTCAGTGGCATAATGTCCGGTCTTCTGAAACTTGAAACAGGTGATGTGGCTCAGATTCCTCTTGGCTGGTGTTGAAGGGTTGGAACGGTTCTGGCTGCTGCTTCCTCCATTCCCATTGCCATTCTTTGGGCCACTGTGGTTATGCAAACTTGCTCCATTGTGCATATGTTCTCCATGGTTATGGCCTCCATGGTTGTGGTTATGTCCTCCCGAGTACGGGGAATAGCAGGGCTTCTGCTGAGCTCCTGAAGTGTACCTCCCTTGTCCATACTTCCTCTTGCGATTATCAATCTATTGCTGCTTGACTTCAATCATGAGAGCCCTGTCTACCAACTCCTGGTAGTTGTTGAATGTTGCCACCATGAACTACATGCTCAGCTCATCGTTCAGTCCTTCCAAAAACTTCTCCTGTTTAGCAACATCTGTGGCTACGTCATCAGGGGCATAGCATGCTAACTTGCTAAACTCATCCACATACTGGCCCACTGTTCACCCTCCTTGGCGCAAGTTGCGAACCTCATGCTTCTTCATGCTCATAGCTCCTGCTGAAACATGGGCAGTGCAGAAAGCCTGCTAAAACTGATCCCATGCAATAGTGTCAATGGGGTAAGTGGTTGTGAAATTTTCCCACCAAGATGCTGCGGGTCCATCAAGATGATGTGCAGCAAAGCGCACTCTCTCCGCATCTGTGCATCCTGTAGTGGTTAGCTCTCTTCCAATCTTGTGTAGCCAATCATCTGCAACAATCGGCTCGATGCTACTAGAGAACACCGGTGGATTCAACCTTAGAAAACGGGCTAGGTGGTCAACAGGGGGGTGGGTTGTTGTTGTTGTTGTTGCGTTGGTTCTGGTTCTGAACTAGTATCCGCATCAAGGCATTCTGCTGCTGGGTCAACTGAGTGAGATCCGGTGGGAAGGCAAATCCATTGTCACGTCTCAAAGGCATCTGATGGGTTAGAAGGGGTGAGAAAACAGAATAGAATGAGGTCTAAGAGAGATTCACTACCCATAATGCTCATGACACAAAGACAATCAATTTCACTTCATTCAAAGCACACAAGAACACACAATTGGTCTACCCTATGATTACAAACTCGATCATTGCTAACTACTTAGAGGAATACTACTAGTTACAATGGTGGTCATCTAAAAATTTTCATCAGAGGAAGACTCCATGATATCTACTCCAGCTTCGTCAACGTAGTCGTCATCGCTGTCATCATTTGCATCACTTTCCGTGTTGGTATCGTCCAGGATGATGTAGTCCTCCGAACGGGTCTCCATTGCTCGCTTGATATTCTCCACTGATATTCCCATCTTCCTCTTCAGGTATTCATGCTTCTCCAGTAGTACGGCAATCTCTTCCTCGTATCCATCGCGTGTATTCTTGAGTTCCTCTTCTAGCTCGTTGTTTCTCTTTACCAGTTTCTTGATCTTCTTCATGTGAATAATTTGTTGATTCTCTTGTCGATGAATTGATCTCCCATCTCTTGAAAGTAGGCTGCAATTGATACATCCCTCCTGGTACGAATCATCTCCCATTTGTCATCTCAGTGGCCACATATCTGGTAAACGGTATTCTCCAGCTCCTTGTGATACACCTCACATATGCATCCAAAACTGATATGGGCTGCCATGATCTTCCCTATACTCCAGCTTGGTGCATCCAGGTAGAAATCAATAGGCTCCATTGTTGGCGCAAATGTCCTCCTAGGTACCCATACTTTGATCTTCCAGCTCTCCTCTTCCGGTATAGATGTAGAGAAAGTCCCCGTGAAGCTTGGTAGTCCGATGTTCAAATACTTAGTGACTTCCTTCAAGTGGCGTCCGAAAAAGGTGTCGTCATCCAGCTGAGTGAACTTGTTCCTGGGGTCTGCCATCTATAGAGTAGAAAGAGAGGAGAATTAGAAATGAGTAGAGAAGAGAAATCATGTGGCTCGTTCTAGTGGTCGCATCCTACAGTCAGGATGTGCTCTGATACCATCTTGTAGCGACCAGACCGCAAACGGTCAAGTCTCTATGCATCAGTGTCATCCCTGGATCGGTAATGCTAACATGCACAATACTCCAGGAATTATAATGGAGTTTCAATCACACACTTATTACATCGTGTCCTCATAAAGAGTATGATTACACACAAAAATCATGGCTTAAGGCCATCTAAACTAGATAGCTGCGCAAGCTTCAAAGGTAAATGACTGCATCAACTCCAACAGAACAGCTGAGTGCATAACAGCGACCTATCACACCTTATCCATCGTCTGAGTACTCTGCAACATGAGACATTGCAGCCATGTAGGTCAGCACATTGAATATGCTGGCAGAGTTACACTTGAAAGAAATGAAATGCAAGAACTATATCAACATGCAATATTTGGCTGGTGGAGGCTATAAGTTTTTGTTTTTGCATAAAGTTAGTTTTCCCTATAACAAAGGAATAAACTTATTTAACAACTCCCAAGTTGCCCATTATTTGAAAAGGTAACCCCAACTCAAATCCCAATTAAAAGTATCATCATTAACCCAAATCTAGTTAATTAAAGTAACGTGATGAGATCACATCAATAGATTCAAGTACTAGATACTCAAGATGTCCATAACCGGGGACACGACTAACCATGATTTGTTTCTACACTCTGCGGAGGTTTACGTACTTTTCCCCACAAGACTCGACCGCATCCATGATCGGATGATCGACACATAGTCTTTCTGAAGGATTAACTCTCTTCTCCGGGCGGACCGGTACACCTACTTTCCCCTACATCTGCTAGTCCACATCTTCGAGAGCTCACGCAACTTACTCAACTATGCCAGAGCCCATAATGGCTTGTGGCTGCACACGGAAGTTTCTAGCATGAATAATCTTATGATCCCATTGAGCCTGGGTGGCATTCCATAGGAAAAATCACACGGGTACTCCGGGATTTCCAAAAAACAGGCAACACTAGGTTCCCCAGGTGCCTCAACCAATCTACCCAAATGTATATTAAAGTTGCCACCTTAATGTTATCCATGATTAAATAACTCTCAAACCCCCATGTGAAAATCACGATCCAATCCCCATCTACGAGCATGGCTAAGCAATAATAAGCATAACGTATATTCTCGGGGTGATCAAAAGGTATTAGGTTCCTACGTCAAACACTACAACCAAAACAACATGTTCCCAATCCTACTCATGCAAATAATTGAGGGGCAGAACTAATGCATAGTAAAAACTGGGTATAAAAGAGTATGATCAAAGTGTAACTTGCCTTGCTGATGATTTACAAACTATAGGGATTCGTAGTAACAAGCTTCGCACTCCGGAAAATCTAGCATAGACAAACATTAGCATACATAAGCAACCATTCAAATGAAACATGAGAAAAACCGAGAGAAGATCCAAATTGAACATGACTCGGCGGCGGCGGCGGAAAGCACGGTGGCGGCGGTGGCTTGCGCGGGCGGCGGCGAGTTCCTGCGGTAGCGGCGGGGCTTGCGGCGGCGACGGAAGGTGATGGCGGCGGCGCGGATGGAGTCCAAGGGGCCCGGGGTGGCGCTATTTAAAGGGGGGAGGGGAGGAGCTCGGCCTCGGGGTGGAGTCCTGGGCGGCGACGGTGGCTCTCCCGTGTCCCGGCCAGACTCGGGGACGGAAGCGGAGGCGGTGGCGCGGTGAGGGCCAACCTAAAATATAAAAAAATTCTAAAAATTACAGAAAAAAATTTCATCGTGCAAACCTAATATTTAGGACTAGATAAACATTTTTCTGGACTAAACTGCAATTTTAAAAAATGCAATATTTTTCTAATTCAAATAAAATAGCAAATAAAATACCAATAAAATCATAATTTGATTTTAAAGTTCTTTCTCCAATATTTCACTCAGGTTGAAGAAGTCATATTATGTTCTCTCATATATTTTTATTATTGGAAATAATTGGAGAGAAAAATAATAAAATCAAATTGATCCTTTCTTCAAATTTGAAATAAATTGAAATATGAATTTTATGAAACCTCCAACTCTCTCCTTGGGTCCTTGAGTTCCTTAAGATTTCTAGCATCTCAACCAAATGCAAGAATAAATATGATATGCTTATGATGATCCATGTATAACATCCAATTTCAAAATTGGGATGTTACATCCATCGCGTTGCCGGGGAGCGCCGCGGCCTCGATGGGTCGTGGCGCCTTCTGGTTTCATCATCGACGAGGTTGATGGCAGAGGCGGATGTGCTACAGGCTACGCTTGTTGCCTCCGTGCATCGTGCCGTGCCTAGATTTATGCGCAATATCGCTGAGTGGTGGGAAACTGGCGAGGAAATGGCGAGAAACGACGGCGTGTTCATAAAATGCCATCAATTAATGGAAACTTAGCATATAAGGAATATCGAGCTAGCACAAGAAGTAGATGATGACGAGATGAACACGGGCCACACTAGGGAACTCGTCCGTGATGAATTCGTCAATCGCAAACGGTTGTACACTAGCAAGCGTTTGCCCACAACACACACGGCTTATTCCATCACAAATAGGTCGGATGGATCAACTATATGCCACGTATACACATTGTCAAAAATAATGCGGTTGACCTTCTTTAACATATGTTAAAAAATAAAATAATAATAAAAAAGTTGGACCTCGAGGTTAAATTAGCTGAGAGGATGGGTCATTTCGGTCATTTGACCGAAAAGACCCCTCCTATTAGTTAATTTAACATCGACACAACTTCCCATCCAGTCAGCCATCTGATGGCTGCTCCAGCCTGAGCACACTTAACTTGAGAGTTCTGTTACATGAGTTACTAGTGGAACAGCTAGTCCTTGCTGATATAGGATGCCTCTTCGCATCCTTATGGCATATCCAGATGACCACCCGTCCCCCAATGGCCAATAGATGTTGTGTAGACAGAGCATATCATATACGTATTATTAGAAGCAATCGTCTGTGTTATTATCGGTGTTCGCACACATTTCTGATTACGAACTTGTTTGCCACATATCACACACATCTTGTTATATTGAACCATTTCTGTTCTCTTGTCTCAACGCAAACAGTTCATCCGAGTGAACTGCATGCCGTATATCGCACACACCTTGATCTGGCTGACCATTTATTTTGTGATGCCTAATCACAAATAGTTCATCCGAGCAAAGTGTATGCTGTATATCGCACACACCTTCATCTAGCTGTCATTTCTTTTGTACCTCCTCATCACAAACTGTTAATTTAACTGAAACATATGCCCTGCATCACACATGCAACCAAAATCTGAACCGTGTTTGATGCATCCATCATCTCAAATGTTTTGCACCTTTTTTGATGGGTTTTTACACCAGTATTTGCGATTATTGCATCGCACACAGTTTCATCGAAGGGTCTGTGATCATAGTGTTGCGTTAGCAGCATCCTGCAGTAGTTTGCCCCCCTCTAGTGGTTCTTGGCTCCAGAAATTCTCTTTTATTGTATAAAAAATCCTCGCAAAGTTTCGTTCCATTCCGAGAACTTTTATTTCAGCACAAAAACAACACCTTGGTAGTTCTGTTGAAAACAACATTACTCTGGGTTAGTTTCATTCAAACCATGCAAATTAGAGTCCAAAATAAGAGGAAAGGCATTAGGAAAAGTAGATACGACGGAGGTGTATCAACTCCCCCAAGCTTAAACCTTTGATTGTCCTCAAGCAATTTTGTTGATAAACTGAAAGTAAAAAAGAAATACTTTTACGAATTCTTTTGCTCTTGTTTCCATAAATAAGCTTAAATAGCACCCAGGTTTTCAACAAAGATTATAACTAACCATGTTGACTAATAACTCTTAAACATTATATTAACTCATATCAATGACATAATCAACTAGTGAGCAATAATAAGACATCTCAAACAGCAACACATTGTCAAAGCAACCATGATACAATATGACAATAGTGGTATCTCTCTAGCCCTTTCCGAGACAGCAAAACATAAATGCAGCACCTGCAAAGTTCAAGTAGTGACGAAACATTGTAATTCATGGTAGAAAAGATCCAGTCATGATGCACCCAACATTAGCTACACACAATGCATCAGCATGACAGCAGTGCTCTCAGGTTTTGGCGCTTATTTGAGAAGGTCATGACACAACATAAAAGTAAATAGATAGTCCCTTTGCAGAGGGAAGCAGTGATTTGGAGAGGTGCTAGAGCTCAAGTTTTTAAAACAGAGTAAATGAAATTTTGAGACGTGCGCCCTTCTTATTTACTTTGCGACCACCAGTTATCAATATCTTCCATGCTAACCACATTAGTAGAGATTCCCAAGCAGTAAGGTAAAGGTTATTGCTCCATAGGAGTTTTAGTTTTATTATTTATAAGTTCTTTTTGCAATTTGGGACTGGGAATCCCTATTACCGCCCCTTTTCTCGTGCAATGGTGAGTGAATAAACACCCATCTTGAGAATAAACCGCTTAGCATGGAAGATACCAACTACCTCCTGTCGCTCTATGGACAATCTAGGCACACAAATTGAATATTCATTTGAAGTTTTTAGAGGTGTCACATGCCAACACTACAAAAAAAGACACATCCATGACATTTTGGGGCGAATTTTTTTCTGTCATGCTTATGACACTTCTATGACGATAATTGTGACAAAACTCGGTATCATCATAGATGTGGTGGGCTCCTACTTCTATGACAAAAAATCATGACAGAAAATTGGCTTTTCGTCCTGGGTGGACCGGAGATGCAGCTGCATGACGTTCTTTGGGCCGTCCATGATTGAAAAAACCGTGGTAGAAGCAAGGGCGAGGAAATTTTCGGGGAGTTCCCGGTTACGGTGGGTGGTCGGGGGCCAAGTGATGCGTGTTTCTATGGTACACGTACACGCATGTGTGCGAGGCGATGGGCTCTAACTAAACCCGAGCGAGGCGTTGGGATCTAACTGAAACCGAGCGATTGCACTAGCTACGTACTGAACCCGAGCGATCGATCCCTTGCTGTTAACTAAACCCGAGTGATACCTTCTCTAATGCTGCTAACTGAAGCCAATCGAACCCTGCTGCCTCCTTCACTTGATGAACATTGAGTGTTGTTGGGGGGTTTGGATGAACAGTTCCCAATGGAGGTGGATGAATAGGACCCCGATCGAGCCGGTTGGGGGTGGATGAACAGGACCCCGTTGAGGACTAGATGAACAGGACGACCCCGTGGAGGGCTGGTTGAACAGTAGCTGGTGGAGGGATGGATGAACAGTACACCGTGGAGGGGTGGTTGAACAGGACCCCGCGGAGAGGGTTGGTTGAACAGTATCCGATGGAGGAGCGGTGGAGGCTGGATGAACGGGAGCTCGTGGATGAACAGTCGCATGTGGAGGCTGGAGGAGGTCGACGGTGGATGAACAGTAGCCCGTGGAGACTGGAGGAGGTCGACGATGGAGATGAACAGTATCCCGTGGAGTCCCGTTTTGCGGTACGCCACACCCGTCACGATGAACAAGACCCCTGTTTCGACCATAGCGCTCCAACAAAAGTTCGTTTCCTCTGTTTTACGGTATGCCACACCCCTCCCGATCAACAGGGCCCTGTTTTGACCATAGGAGGTCCAACAGAAGTCCGTTTCCTCTGTTTCATGGTACACCAGACCCCTCTCTATGAACAGTATCCCATTTTGACAGTGGCTGGTCAAACACAAGGCCATTTCCTCTATTCTGCGATACGACAGTCCCTATTTCGATCGGCTATTCTGTCCAAGCCGGTTGGCTCGTGATGTACACGACGTATTCCGTTGCCTCCCGATGAACACGACGCATTCTGTTGCCTCCCCATGAACATGATGATGATGCAGTTTCTCCGTTCTGACCCATCCATGTACACGAGCCCTGGCCGTACGTATGCGTGAGTAGGCGTTCGAGACCCCGCCCGTATGTACGTATGTGGGCGTATTTACTTTCTAGCACCCTGGCCATTGTACGTATGTGTACATGCTACGTGCGCGCCTCTACTACGACACGTGCGCGCCACTACTACGACACGTGCCCTTCCTTCCTTGCAGGGCCACGATTCATTGTTGCAGCCTACAGACAGATCGATCGACCAGTATGTACGTACACGTTCGCGACCAGAATGACAATGCTATATACACTTCGAGCAGGTGGGTCCCGACAGTAAGGCACTTCCTTGCGTGCGAAGATGTAGTTGGTGGGTCCCAGCAGTCAGGGGGCGAATTGTTTTTTTTTGGACGCACTTCCTTGCGTGCGAAGATGTAGCTGGTGGGTCCTAGCAGTCAGGGGGGAAACATTTTTTCGTGAAATACGATGGCCCGTCCAGTGGGTCCCTGCTGTTAGGTGGAGGAATAATTATTTTGCCCGTAAAAAGGAGGCACTTCCTTGCGGCTGTGGTGGACCCAACCATCAGCCTCTCCACGTACAATACTCTTCCGATGGAAGTGGTTCCTTGACCATGTTGACCACTCCACGCCTAGAGCATCAGGGCGGTGGACGACGGCGAGGCCTAGGAAGGGGACGACGCAAAGCTGGGGAAGACGCGGTAGTGGAAGCCCACGCGGAGAGGAGTACGAGGGTTCACTGGTTTGATTGCGGTGTGAGGCTGCCGCTGCTGCAGAATAATAGGGGGTGTGGATGAGGCCTCTGCGGCATTACAGCCGGCCACGAGAGGCAGGAGCATGCGGCACGACCGGTGCTGGTTTGGGCGGCTGGAGCAAGAAGACCAGAGGTTGAAGAAGCACTACGGCCGTTGGATGGACATCGCACAGTCACTTGTGCTAGAATCATTCATATTGACTAAGTTGACAAAGCCCTCCGTCGCCGTCAACTTAGTAGGCCCACAAGTCAGCCTCCCACTATGGTGTGTCCCAGCTTGCAGGGGGTATTCATTTTTTTGTGGGCAATAAGGAGGCACTTCCTTGCGTGCAAAGATATAGCTGGTGGTCTGACCTGTCAGCGGGGGGAACGTTTTTTTTCGTGAAATAAAGAGGCCTTTTTGGTGGGTCCCAGATGTTAGGTGGAGGAATCATTATTTTGTGCATAATAAGGAGGCATTTCCTTGTGTGCGGCCATGGACCCAACTGTCAGCCTCTCTACATACAGTCCACTTCCGATGGATGTCGTTCATTGACCACGTTGACCACACCGCGCCGAGAGCACCAGGGAGGTGGACGACGGCGAGGCCTACAAAGTGAATGCCATGGAGCCGGGGAAGACACGACAGTGGCTGCCCATGCGGTGGGGAGTATGAGGGTTGACTGGTTCAGCTGCCGTCGCCAGAAAATAACATGAGGTGTGGGTGAGTAGAGGGATAGACAGGCCTGGGATGCAAGTATGGTGGGGCCATGAGTCCTGCCCGGCAGCACAGCCGGCCACGGGAGGCGGGAGCAGGCGGTTGCATTGGCGCTGGTTTGGGTGGCTGGAGGAGGAAGATCAGAGACTGAAGAAGCACAATTGGCATTAGATTGACATGTAACGTTCTGATGCTGGTAGATTCGATTGTTGACTAAGTTTCTTTTTTTGAGAAACCTTGTGTACGCCTAAACTTAGTAGGCCCACAAGTCAGCCTCCAAATCTGTGGCAGACGACTTAGAGCCCATTGCTACTTTTTTAATAATTTGCAGCCCATTTGCTAATTCTTAAGTAATTCATTACAACCCATTTTCTGCTCAGGACCACGGTCGAAAAGTTCAACCTTATTGGAGTCTGAACTATTGCAATCCCGAAATGATAAACAGTTTTTAAGAACTTATTGATTTGCCAAAAAAATCATTTTGGTTTTTTAAGCAAATAAGACGTGGGACAATTGAGTTGGTTTAAGGGAAAATCGGTGGCAAAAAAATCAACGCTGGGAGGGAAAACAACAACAAAAATAAGGATGTAAATATGAAAAGTGAATCTTATGTATTTTCAATATAATGATACGTGTATATGAACTAGTAAAACTATAGGTAGAGATTAGAAAATGGATGTAGGACATGGCGTTTCAAGAGGAAAATAGAACTGGGATGTGTGTCTGATTCAGTAAAAAAAACTGCCTACGGATGTTGTAAGACAAAATATAACTAATGTTGGCGGGCCAGAGGCCAGTAGATACTTGCTGGATCTTTGTGCCCCGTTGTCTTCATGGGCTGGGCCTGTTAAAAACAAAACCAAGCCTGGGTAGTATACAGCCCAGTTGAAACTTGCTCGACCTGAAAAAACAATATACCTGCTCAATAAACGAGAGAATTCTGCAAGTGTAGACTGATAACTGGGATGCAGCAGGTATATTGTTTTTTCATTGTGATAATAAGTGCATGCACTTGGTTCAAAAAATTTGGAGAACTGGGAATTCGAGTAGCAGGGGCCTGAAAATTCATTTTGAAACAAATGATTCAGCTTTATATCCACGCCGACCCTCCACATGATGGTTGGGAGCAAATGTCAAGTTCATACCGAAAGATCATTAACAACAATACCAACTTGCGGATGACAAGGTAGTACAAGTACCAATACCAAACTAACTGATAATCTTTTTACTCCTGGCCCTAGTGCTCGTCTGGTAGAAAATCTTGTAGAGGACCAGCTCCCGCTCCTTCTCTTGCTCCAGGTCCCCAAGGTGGTACTGGTGCATGACCTAGTTGGTCCTCTTGAAAGGGTTAAAAATCGCCTATTCATCCCCCTCTAGTCGATAACTAGCCCTTTCAATTGGTATCAGAGCAAGGTACTCCCTTGTTCTGTGTGATCCGGTTTAACCACCTGGAGTTTCAGCTATGTCGACTGCAGGCATAATCAAAGTCTCCGCTGTGTGTGTCGGTGTCAAAACCGAGGGATCTCGGGAGGGGGTCCCGATCTGTGCGTCTTAGGCTGATGGTAACAGGAGGCAAGGGACACAATGTTTACCCAGGTTCGGGCCCTCTCGATGGAGGTAAAACCCTACTTCCTGCTTGATTGATATTGATGATATGAGTAGTACAAGAGTAGATCTACCACGAGATCGTAGAGGCTAAACCCTAGAAGCTAGCCTATGATGATTATGGTTGTGATCGTGATCGGTCTTCTAAGGACCAACCTCTCCGGTTTATATACACACCGGAGAGGGCTAGGGTTTACATGGAGTCGGTTACAAGGAAGGAAATATAATACCTGGATTGCCAAGCTTGTCTTCCACGCAAAGGAGAATCCCATCTGGACACGGGACGGAGTCTTGAGTCTTGTATCTTCACGTTCCAACTGTCCGGACAAAGCATATATTCCGGCTGTCCGGATAACCCCTAATCCAGGACTCCCTCAGTAGCCCCTGAACTAGGCTTCAATGACGATGAGTCCGACGCGCAGTTTTGTCTTCGGCATTGCAAGGAGGGTTCCATCTCCGAATACTCCAAAGTACCTGTTATGACGAATAGTGTCTGGCTCTGCAAGGTGATCTTCACATACCATTATAGAGAGCATGCTATTTCACGAGCGCTATCTGCCAACAATTTTAGACAAAGCGACATGATACCACGGTCGAGTCATTATTCGAACCGTTTTCCAAAACCTGCCTCAGCGCATATCGCGAGCCGGTTTCCTCTACACGTCCTGCCGAAACAGAGATCGTGTCCCCTTATTGCGGGATTCTCATCAATACAGGTATGGGTAATCCAACCGCACCGCTAATTACGGTGAGTGGAGAATGAGCGGGTGCCACTAGGCAAGTGGGGAGGCGCAAAAGATTTACTGCTGCTATAAAGAGATAAGATCTCTCCCTCTCTACCCACGCCTTTTTCCCCTGCTAGTCCATTCCCCTCCGCTCGAGCCCTAGCGCCCAAGCACTCTTTTTCTCTACCAAAGAGAGGTTCTCCGAAGATGTCCGGATCTGGAGCAGGAGGCAAATGGATGGCCTCAACCATCCAGGAGAAGGATATCAAGAGACTCCGAGAGGCCGGGTATCTGGCCAAAAAGATCGGCCACCGTATTCCGCCGGCGGGACAGATTGTCCCCACTCTGGAGCCCCACGAGAGGGTCGTGTTTCTTCCTCATTTTGTCCGCGGGCTCGGGTTTCTGCTCCACCCATTCGTTCGCGATATTATGTATTATTACGGGATTGACTTTCATGATCTGTCTCCCAATTCTTTCCTTAACATCTCGACGTTCATCGTCGTGTGTGAGGCTTTTCTCCGAATTTTGCCACACTTCAGCCTATGGCTGAAGATTTTCAATGTGAAGCCCAAGATGGTGAGTGGCGAGCATGTCGAGTGCGGCGGTATCATGGTGAGCAAGATGCCCAAGGTCGTTTGGCCGATGGGTGCCTTCAACGACTCCGTCAAGGAGTGGCAGCAGCAATGGTTCTATATCACCGAACCATGCGGCAAAAAGTGGGCCGCGGCTCCCAAGTTCAGATCTAGAGCCCCGCTACGGCTCACGTCCTGGCCCAAGAAGGGCTTGAACTGGTCCTCGTCTGATGAGTTGTCACTGCTCCAGACGCGCGTCCAGAGTGTGGTCGAGAAGGACGTCAAAGTCATCGACGTAGTCCAGGTGATGTTAGTTCACCTAGTTCTCCCTTGCCAGCGTCGAGCCTGCAATTTGTGGGAGTACGACCCAACCGAGCACTAGACCCTTCGGGGGCTCTATGATTCCTCCCACAAGGATATCTGGAAGGTGCTCTTTAAGTCCGGCAAATCATGGCCGGGCTCCGCCGAAGAGCGTGGGTATCATTTATCCCATTCTGCAAGCCCGATAAGTTATTGCTGTGCTCTGTCCATCCATGCTTAAGTTGGCATGTCCTGAGGGAGACAATTTTATCATGCTTTATCATAACCCCAGGGATGGATAAAAAAGGTGGAGCGGATACATTGTCCGGCCCCGCTGCCGATGGAACCGGCCGGACCTCTTCTGACGAAGATGCTGGTCCCAGCGCCTTATGAGGCGCCAAAGAAAGAGGCCTCCAAGAAGGTCAAAAAGACCCGGAGTGGCATCCCTAGTCGCGATGCTTCGGACGCAAAATCCGAAGACTCCAACGACCATCCTTCTTATGAAGATGAAGAGGAGGAAGCGGAGGAAGACGAGCCTCCCGCAGGAGGTGGGAAGAAAAGGATAGCCTCCTCATCCCTGGAGGCCGAATCGCCCAAGAGGGGGAGAGGTTCCCTCCCAGAGGCATCCACCACGGCTGCCGATAGCAGCCCGGAGTGGGATCCCATGGCCCAGCCCCTGGAAAAGTCGTAAGTATACGAAATCCGAACACGCATATGCGTCTGGGTTTGTTTGGGTATAGTAGTTTTAACTGTCGCCATATTACAGCCCGGCGAGGTCTCGCGCCGGACAGTCCTCATCGGAGGATTCGCTGAGCTCAGAAGTTGTGGCGAGCGAGACGCCTCCAGAGGCCCCTTCCCCAATGTCTAGGCATGACACTGAGGTGTCGTCTCAACGGGACCCGGACCAGGGGGCATATTTCTGGAGCTGGACACATGGGAGCGATGGCCCCCAGGCGTGTCGACGGTGAGGGCGATCTCAGGTTCGGACCACAGCCGGACACGGTCCTGGAGACTTTTAAGGCTCCAAGATCAGGCGAGCAGCCACCTTTGACAAGGGGAGGCTTGCATTCTCTGCCAGCAACCCATGTCCAAGCAGAGCTGCTGGGCGGCCTATCGATAGCATTAAGGAGCGCGTCTATCGTCGATGAACATCGGACCCTCATGGGTGCGGTGATTGAAAAGATTCAGTCCGCCGAGGGCAGGCTGAATGAGTCCTGCCTTGGCCTTATAAAGGCCTTTGAGGTATATTTTTGCAAACCTTTTGGAGATTGTCATAGTATGAGTACTAGCCCCTGATGCACTGTCCGGTGAAAGAGAGAGAGAAAGCCGGACAGGGGATCAAATCAACCGCTTTTGCAGGAGCCTTCATTAATGACGTATATCCCTTTTTTGTAAACAGGCATCTACAGAGAAGACCGCCACTCATAATGCGGAGGTGTCCGGACTGAAGCAGAGTCTGGAATGGGCCGAAGAGGAACTCGGCCGTGTGAAGAAGCAATTGGAGGACAAGCAATGTATGTTGAAACTTTGTCTTGAATTCGGCATGAATGAGTAATTGTGCCTGATGAAAAGTATTTGTATTGTATGCTCTAGGAGCAAGTGCCGAATTTGAGGCACTGAAGAAGGTTGTGGCTGATGCCAACGAGAAGACTGCCGCTAAACAGGCGCTTCGTGAGAAACATGAGGCCAGGGTCATCGAAGTTGAGCAAGAGCTCCACGAGGCTGTGAAGAAAAGTGATACCTTGGAGCAGAGTTTGGCTGGAAAAGAATCCAAACTCGCTCAAGCTCTCCAAACCACGGAGGATGCTCGGGCAGAAGCCCGCAGTGCTGTGAAGGATATTCAGGAGGCACAGAAGGTTGCGGCTGGTAATGCCTTTTGTATTCAGGGACATTTTTTATAGTAATGTGGCTCTAAGCGACAAGCTGAATTCTTACTTTTCTAGGGGCGTTTGCGGATCTGCCTCGCAGCATATCAGATGCCGCCCAATTCTACCGGACCGAGGAGAAGAAGTCTTCGGAGAGGGATTTCTGGTCGCAGTATTTGGCGCCGAATTATCCGGTGCCCTTTATCGATCAGTTGAAGCAGCTGGTCGAACTACACTAGGCGGCCGAACTAGCCATGAAGGACTTGGTTGTCCGGTTGTGGCCCGCGAAGCTAATTCCAAGCAGTTACTTCGGACTCGTGTAGTGGATTGTTAGCGCCTGCCCTCGGCTTGATGTCATTAATCGGTTAGTCTGTATAGAGGGTGCGTGCATGGCGTTTGCCCATGCAACCGTGCATTGGGGGAAGCTTGATGCGGAGAAGCTGATGACTGAGGGGCCGCCGAAGGGTAAGGAGCACTGCAAGCCCGAGTTGTACTATGAAGGTGTACTAAAAGGAGCCCGCCTTGTGGCGGACAAGTGTGCTAAAGACACTATATTGACCTGAAGGTCGTCATGCCGTTGTAATGCGGGGAAATGGCACTTTTATTATTTATTCCCTCTTTATGTGAATGCTTGTTCTTCCTGTGCGGCCGTTTAGTGTACACAAAACCTGAGAGTTGGCCAGTCGTCGGCTTCCACCCCCACGTAAAAAGTATGGGGGTGTTCGGGACATATCTGAACACTCTTTATCCCATTGTTGGATCCATTTAAGGAGGTGTTCCTCGCTACAAACCAGGCAATCAGACTATAGGGCTTTACCACTCTCACTTAGCCGTAGGAGTTCGAGTATGGTCGGTGCAGCCCCTGGTGTTCGGAAGGTGGAACTGGGGGCTCTATCGGCGCCTGATCAGAAGACCGATCCTTCGCACTTTGCATTTATCATGGCATTGTGCGGAATAAATCTTTAAGGATTTTACAACCTCTCGAAGAGCTGACAGCTCTTACCGTATCATGACAGTCAATTTTCAGCTTTCTCTACTGAGGTGCTCGTCCAGAAGAACCGGGACACAATCGCAGTAGTTCTCCCAGTGCTACCTTAGCCGATAGAGCGGAACGTAAGGTACAAAACATGGGAGCTGGGCAAACCCAACTAATGACCCAAGACATGATTTGGAGCTGATGCATATAGTGCTATAAGTTCGGGGTGCCGAGCGACCGGGACGGTGGCTGGAATTTGTCGTATTAGGAGTATTCTGAAGCCCCTGGCATAGTGGGGCCTAATACGATGTATGGGTGCCGTTTAGGCCGAAAAGTGGCATCTAATGATGAATGACAGCCGGTAAGTGTTATTCAAATCTACGCATTGTAGTAGGATGATATGTCTATGCATATGAGTACGGTTTAGGATTATGAAAAGAGGTGTTTTTGGCAGAACCTGTCGTGGCCGGACTGGAGGAGGTTGTGAGTGGATATGAAGTGAATCCGGACTGCCTTCCTTAGGGGGGATGTACTTGTGTGTTCCTGCCCTTGTGTGTCCGGGCTGATTCCACATCGCCGATCCTGTTCTGCGTCGAAGTTAGTCTGTAAAGGCAAATACTTGTGGGCAGTTGAACGTCCTCTTATGGTTGGACCGCGGGTGCCTGATCGGAGCCTGGTGAACCCAGGCATTATTCCGTAAAATAGCGCGGACTCCTCAGTTGGTGTCCGGATAGTTGGCTGCCATATCAGGATTTGATTGGCAAGCACCAATCTCTACTCCGGCAGTGGTATGATTTCCGCTCTAAGGGTGGGGTTTGGCCTTGCCCATAGATGTCACTATATCACACGGGGCTGGCCTAGTGGTTTACCACGTGGAATCTAGTCAACGTGGTTCGTCCCGTTAACATATGGTAATTACTATATGAGGGGAAAGTGCCGAAGAATTATTCTTTGGCGTGGTATTTGTTTGGTGATCCAAAGACAACTGTTAGAGTGGTGGGCCAATAAAACTTGGCCTTTGCACCTGGCATCTTTTAGAAGATGTTATTTGTGGTTTCATACCCGCGGGGGCTTTATGTGAGGTGGAGCCCCCAGACTACTGGGTCTAGAGGTACTGCAATTAAATTGCTATGGTTGATATTGTCCGGACGATTGATGTGATCGGGGGAGATCGGCCATACTTTTATGCTGTGGAGGATCTTCTGTTGACTTTATTGTTTCCGGCGTACGACCGGCCTCTTTGTTCTGAGGATCCGACATTCTCTATTGGTATGTTTGGCCGTCCTTCTAGGGGTACCATGAATTTCACATGGTTGATCGCGTACGCTGCTCGGGCCGGATAAGCTTGAGCTTTTCTTTTTCTGCTGACCGGACTGGGGACCGCTGAATGCAGCACCAACTTCCCTGACTTGACGTTTATGATGCTTGCGCCGAGGCTTGAGGATGCCACCTCGTGTTTCCTTCATATTGTCGTGGACCGTTGTGGTGTGTTGACATTGGGGTGTGTGCCTTTGGTTCTCCTGCTTAGGTTGAGGTAGCAAATTATGCCGGGTGTGCCCTTTATCTGGGCGGTCGAGTCCGTATTCTTCGGTGGCCGGGACCTTGGTCCACCTGTCCACTAGCAAAATCTTGGTCTGCTTTAAGCTGCTGTTGCTTCCTTTGTACGCTCCTTGCCGTGTCCATGAGCCGTCGCTTGAAGCGAACTTTCTCCACTGGATCCTCAGGCACGCCGAATTCGGCATCGCCGAGGCTTACCTTATCTTCGGAGGAGGGCATATAGTTGTTCCTCTCCAAGTATCCAACCGTGGCCAGTCCGGCCTGCTTGAAGGCAGGTTGCTCGGGGTTGTATTCATCTTTGGCACCATCCGGTCTAGTTTCGTCTCCTATGCAGGTATTGTTGTGGCGGGGCTTGGGGCAGCGTTGACGACGCCCATGCTTTGCTTTCTTCCCTGAGGGGTTATCCTCCGTTGCCTCATCGCCATTGGTTTCCTTTGGAGTGTCCACCATGTATATATCATATGAGGAGGTGGCTGTCCACCACCCTGTGAGTGGTGGTTCCTGTTCTTCCCTGTTTCGTTGTCCATACTGTCGATGTCTTCGGAGTCGAAGTCAAGCACGTCGGTTAAATCATCAACCATGGCAATAAAGTTGGTGGTGGGTGGGCAACGAATCCCTTTGTCGCCTGCTTCCCCCTCGAGCCGGACATAGTTCGGCCATGAGTCTCCTGACAAAGAGAGAGACTTTAATGTGTTCAACACATCGCCAAGGGGCGAGTGCTGGAAGATATCCGCAGCGGTGAACTCCGTTACCGGAGCCCAACCAGGTTCGGCGGGCTCAGGAGTGCGCGGACTGGAACCTACAGCCGGATACGAGTCCGGGGGTCCGGTGTCACAGGCTTCCTTAGAGGTGACGCCTGTGTTCGGCTCTACTGCCGATGAGTGTGCGGCCTGCGGGGCGGGGTCCATTCACCCATCCTTGGGCAACATAGTCTGCTCCGGATTTAGGTCCGGGGCTACCGCAGGGGTGATATCCCGAGCATTGTCCGACAGCAGGTCTAAGCCGTGCTCATCGTGACTGCCCAGTGGTCCTGGCATAGGCCCGATTACATCGAAGATCATGTCTCCGCGGATATCGGACATGTAGTTCAGGCTTCCGAACCTGACCTGGTGGCCAGGCTCGTAACTATCGATCTGCTCCAGTAGGCCAAGCGAATTGGCCCATAGTGCGAAGCTGCTGAACACGAAGATCTATCTGGGGAGAAAAGTCTCACCCTGGACCGTGTTGTTGACGATGATTGAAGGATCCATCAAGCCTTGCAGCGACGACACAGAGGAACTCTCAATGAAAGCACCAATGTCGGTGTCAAAACCGGCAGATCTCGGGTAGGGGGTCCCGATCTGTGCGTCTTAGGCTTATGGTAACAGGAGGCAAGGGACACAATGTTTACCCAGGTTCGGACCCTCTCGATGGAGGTAAAACCCTACTTCCTGCTTGATTGATATTGATGATATGAGTAGTACAAGACTAGATCTACCACGAGATCATAGAGGCTAAACCTTAGAAGCTAGCCTATGATGATTATGGTTGTGATCATTATCAGTCTTCTAAGGACGAACCTCTCTAGTTTATATAGACACCGGAGAGGGCTAGGGTTCATATGGAGTCGGTTACAAGGAAGGAAATATAATACCCGGATCGCCAAGCTTGTCTTCTGCGCAAAGGAGAGTCCCATCCAGACACGGGATGGAGTCTTGAGTCTTGTATCTTCACGTTCCAACAGTCCGGACAAAGCATATAGTCCGGCTATCCGGATACCCCCTAATCCAGGACTCCCTCAGCGTGGCCCATCTTCGGTGGCATTGAATATCCCTACTAGAAGAATAGGATGCACATGCATCTTGAAGCCATTGATGTTGATCTATGGTATGTCGTCAAGAACGGCATTCCCAAGACTGGTGAAGGTGTCACCCCTGCTGATGTCAAGAAGTTCATTCAAGTGGACTCTAGCGCCAAGAACATCATCTGTGGTCACCTTACCAAAGGACAGTATGGCCGTGTGAGTGCTCTGGAAACGTCGAAGCTAGTCTGGGACTGGCTCTCCAAGGTCAATGAAGGCATCTCAACTCAGCGAGATCAATGGATCAGTACTCTCCGCAACCTCTTCAACCGCTTCAAGAGACACGACAACGAGAATGTCCAGCACACATTTGATCGCCTCACTGATATCACAAATGAGCTCCAAGCACTCGGCACCACTGAGATCACAAAGCATGAGATAGTGAAGACACTACTGAGATCTCTTGACAGCTCATTTGACACCTTAGCCCTGATGATAGAAGAACGCCCTGATTTCAAGTCTCTCGGTCCGTCTGACATACTTGAGAGGCTCAACACACATGAGTACTAGCTATCTGAGAAACGAGATACGTATGGCCCCAACTATGGCCGAACTCGCACTTTGAAGGCAAAGGCTGCTGCTTCCTCATCTGAAGAAGAACCTGACTTAGTTTTGGTGATCCTGAAGACATTGGAAAGGAGCTTGCTATGCTTGTGAAGAAGTTCCAGAAATTCACCGAGAAGAAAGGCTTCAGAAAGTCTTCACGATCCAGCTCAAGGAATGATGAAGCTGCTGCCTATGACCAAAAGAAGAGAACCTGTCACAAGTGCAAGAAACCTGGTCACTACATCCCTGAGTGTCCACAATGGGACAATGAGAAGAAGAAGAAGAAGAGCAAAGAATATGATTCTAATGACAAGAAGAAGAAGAAATCCTCAAAGTCTTCATCCAAGTCTTCTTCCAAGTCTTCATCACACAAGAAGAGCTCATCTGGCAAGGCCCGTGCTTTTGTTGGCAAGGAAATGGATTCAGAGGAGGAGTCAGCTTCTGAGGAGGCGGAGGTGGAGTCTGAGGAGGAGTCTGACTCTGGTGTTGCGAGTCTGGCTCGAGCTACAGCCTACGCCGCCAAGTCCATCTTCAACACCGAAGACAATGGCTCCGTCACCAATGCTGATGATAATGACAAGGATGACTCGCCTCCCACCTACTGCTTCATGGCACGTGGTGCCAAGGTAAAATCACCCGATGCTTACTTTCAAACATCAAGTGAAGATGACTCTGATGGTGAATCCAAACCTAGTTACAAAACACTGCTAAAATTGCAACTGAACAACAGAAAACTATGGAACATACTCAAAAATTGTTAGACAAAAGAGATGACCTGTTGGACGCGGAAATGACCAAGTCTCAGTCCTTAATTGAAGACATAAAAAATCTTCATGTTAAGTACTAGGAACTTGAAGGTCGACATGAATCGCTCTCAACTTCTCATGAAAAGCTTTCCTATGATTATCTTCGAAGGAAGTAGGAACTTGAGAAATTGAGATCGGATCATGAAGATCTTCAAAAGGAGAATGAGTCACTTCGCGCTCAATAGATCAGTCCCACTCAGGAAGGATTTGAACCACCATGCCTAAAATGCATTGAGCGGATAACGCTTCTTCTGTTGCTGAATGTTCTACTGCTGCTACTATTACAATATCTTCAATTGCTGATGTGGTAACTAACCCCTCTGCTAAGGATACCACTACTATTGTTGATGAGAATGCTATGTTGAAGACATTGCTTGAGACAGGGATGTACAAAAGTCTCAAAGGGCATCAGACATTATGTGATGTCCTCAAAAAGCAGATTCTGAACCGAAACCCTAGGAAAGAGGGTATTGGGTTCGAGAGGAAAATGAATGTTGATGGGTCATACTGGAAGCCGGAGCAGTACCCCAGAACCACATGGGTTGCTGCAAAGGAACCTTTAGTAGATCCATCCACTTTGTCTGGTTTCACTTGTGCTAAACCCATTATCATTGATGAATCCTTTGATGCAAGCTATAAACTGTTTAAGAATTAGAATGGTGAAGAGTTTGCCAGGTATATTGGTACTAATTGCAGGAATGGGCCACCTATGAAGAAGATATGGGTTCCCAAAAGTTGTCTTGAGAATCTTCCTGTGAATGTCATCATGACACCACCTATGAAGAAGACAAATCCCATACCAAAGGCTTCATATGGTCCAAAAGCTTCATACAAACCGAGGACTCATCTGAGTCACCCTAATGTCAATGTTTTGCAGGGAAATCATACTCAGACCAATGAATATGAGCGTGTTTCCTCAAACTGCTATGTTCATAGAACAAAGAACTTTTCTGCTTATTCCTATGAGTATTATTCACCTCCTGCAAGGCTATTTACTAGGGCTCCAAAGCCGAAATTCTCAGATGCTGCACTTAGAATCATTGCTTCTAAGCCAACCCTGAAAATGTGGGTGGTTAAGAAAACTTAACTCTCTTTTGCAGGGAAAGGTCTCCAGCCGGAAATCAAAGGCGTCCAAAACTAATGCTGGGGACCTTAAACATCTTGTGGGGCGCAAGATAAAATGCCCAAATGGTCTTACTATGTACTTCGTTCCAGGATTCCTTGACACTCACCCTATCTATCCTAACCAAGATCTGAATTTTCATGTTCCACTTGTTTGTCAAATGTTTATGCTTCACAACTCGCTTGGTGAAGCCTATCCCCCAAACTGGTCTATAGGCTATGACACCTCATCCTTCAGAATGGATTATGGACAATGGATGCACTAACCACATGACTGGCGATCGAAGTCTTCTGATGGATTCAACGCTACGTCCATCATACAAGAGTCACATCACATTTACTGACACTAGTAAAAGCAAGGTATTGGGTCTAGGCAGAGTTGCAATATCAAGGGGTCAGCACATGGATAAAGTGATGCTTGTTGAATCCCTTGGTTTCAACTTAATGTCTGTCTCAATGCTTTCTGACTTAAACATGATTGTGCTATTTGGAAAATATCGATGCCTTGTACTAATGGAATCTGACAAGTCTCTAGTCTTTGAAGGGTATCGAAAAGATGATCTATATATGGTAGATTTCTCAGCAGGACCACAGATGGCCGTATGTCTTCTAGCAAAGGCTTCAGAATGCTGGCTTTGGCATCGAAGGCTAGGACATGCTGGCATGAAGAACTTGCACACTCTCGCGAAGAGGAAGCATGTTGTGGGCATCGAAGGCGTCAAGTTCAAGAAGGACCATTTGTGTGGCACCTGCGAAGCTGGAAAGATGACCAGGGCCAAGCATCCCTTGAAGACAATCATGACTACATCTCAACCCTTCGAGGTGCTCCACATGGACTTATTCGGCCCTACTCACTACTCTACTCTCATTTCTATTGCTTGCCTCTATGTCTTTGTCATTGTTGATGATTACTCTAGATATACTTGGGTGCATATAATCCTCTACAAGACTGAAGTGCAGGATGTCTTCGAATGCTTTGCCAACCGTGCCATGACGAACTATGGCTTCAAGATCAAGCACATCAGAAGCGGCAACGACACTGAGTTCAAGAACACCGGCCTTGACCTCTATCTGGATACTCTGGGTATCACTCATGAGTTGTCTGCTCCTTATACACCTCAGCAGAATGGCGTCATAGAGCGCAAGAACAGAACTCTCATTGAGATGGCCCGAACGATGCTTGATGAGTACAAGACTCCACAGAAGTTCTGGCCTGAAGCCATTGACACTGCTTGCCACATCATCAACCGTGTTTACCTTCACAAGCTTCTGAAGAAAACATCCTATGAACTTCTAACTGGTAAGAAGCCAAATGTAAGCTACTTCAAAGTATTTGGTGCTAGGTGCTGGATCAAGGATTCACATCACACGTCAAAATTTGCACTGAAAGCACATGAAGGTTTTATGCTTGATTATGGAAAGGATTCGCACTCCTATAGAGTCTTCAACCTCTTTCACTATAAAGTGGTTGAAACTGTGGATGTGCGGTTCGATGAGACTAACGGCTCGTAAAGAGAGCACCTGCAGAATGTGCCAGATGAAGTACCTCCAAGTGAATCAATGAAGCAGATGGGAATTGGAGAAATCATACCTTCTGAGAATCAGACTGAAGAAGAGCTTATCATTTCTGCACCTAATCAACCTGAAGACAATGCTCAGCCTGAAGACAATCCCCCAAATGATGACATTGATCAGCAAGAGCAAAATCTTCATCCTGTTCATCCTCGTGTTGCAAATGAAGTTCAGATTGAGAAGATAATTGACAGCTTGAATGCACTTGGTCCACTCACTCGTACAAAAGCAACTCAAAGAGCAACACAGCTAACTAATTTCTGTGGGCATTTTGCTTTCGTCTCAATCTCTGAACCCAAGAAAGTCGATGAAGCCTTCATGGAACTTGAATGGATTCAAGCTATGCAAGAAGAGCTTTAACAGTTCGAGCTGAATACTCTTTGGGAATTGGTCAAGCGTCCTGATCCTCGGAAGCACAATATCATTGGCCCCAAATGGATATATTGCAACAAGCAAGATGAGCATGGTCAAGTGGTCAGAAACAAGGCTCGTCTCGTTGCACAAGGTTACACTCAACTGGAAGGAATTGACTTCGATGAAACATTTGCTCCGGTGGCAAGGCTTGAAGCCATTCGCATACTGCTAGCCTATGCAAATCATCACAACATCCTTCTGTATCAAATGGATGTGAAGAGTGCTTTTCTCAATGAAAAGATAGAAGAAGAAGTATATGTCGCACAACCTCCTGGCTTTGAAGATCCAAAACATCCTGATATCGTATACAAGCTCAACAAGGCAGTGTATGGCCTCAAACAAGCCCCTCGTGCTTGGTATGATACAGTCAAAGACTTCCTGAAGAGCAAAGGCTTCAAACCTGGTTCACTAGATCCTACACTTTCACGAAGACATATGATGGTGAACTGTTTGTGTGCCAAATCTATGTGGATGACATTATCTTCGGCTGCACCAACAAGAAATACAGTGATGAGTTTGGTCACATGATGCAAGAGCAATATCATATATCCATGATGGGCGAGCTGAAGTTCTTTCTGGGTCTCCAAATCCGTCAGCAATGCAACCACATCTTCATATCTCAAGAAAAATACCTCAAAGATTGTGTGAAGAAGTTTGGAATGCAAGACTGCAAAGGACACACGACGCCAATGCCAACCAAAAGTCATCTGGGTCCCGATGACAATGAGGAAGAGTTCGATCAAAAGGTATTCCGCTCCATGATTGGTTCTTTGCTTTACTTATGTGCATCTAGGACATATATAATGCTTAGTGTTTGCATGTGTGCCCGATTCCAAGCGGCACCAAAGGAATCACATCACTTAGCAGTGAAGCGAACTCTTCGATATTTGGCTTACACCCCAACATTAGGATTATGGTATCCAAAAGGGTCAGAGTTTGATCTAGTTGGATTCTCAGATGCTAATTATGCTGGTGACAAGGTTGATCGCAAGTCCACATCAGGCACATGTCACTTTCTGGGACGATCTCTTGTCTGTTGGTCTTCAAAGAAGCAGAACTGTGTATCTCTCTCCACTGCCGAATCTGAATACATTGCTGCTGGATCTTGCTGTGCTCAACTTTTCTGGATGAAGTAAACTCTCAAGGACTATGGGATCCATCTGAAGAATGTGCCTCTCTACTGCGACAATGAGAGTGCCATCAAGATTGCCAACAACCCAGTTCAGCACTCGAAGACAAAGCACATTTAAATTCGTCATCACTTTCTCAAAGATCATGTTATGAAGGAAGATACTGATATCATTCATGTCAAGACAGAAGAGCAGTCGGCTGATATCTTCACAAAGCCCTTGGATGAGAAAAGGTTTTGCAAGTTGCGGTGTGAGCTAAATATCTTGGAATCCTCAAATGTCCTGTGATTAGGCACACATCCTAACACTTATGCATTTTGATGACTTAGATGTGCAACACACGAAGTATTGTATATCTTCAATCAATGAAGACATACACTCTAAGTGTGAATATATTAATGCGGAATTTGACTTTAGAGCGCCACGATAATTGTGCGCCATGTCTGGGTCTAATACTTCCTATACGGTGGGTAACGCCACCACCAAACTTTTGTTTGAAGTATTTCTCTTGGCATCATATTTGCAAAGTCTACATATCTGATTTATCTTCATCCCTGGCTTATATTCAAGTTTATCTTCATTTGATTGATTTGGCCTTATACTAGTTATATACATATTTGTATTTTGTCCTCTACAGCATTCACTTATAGCTGTGACTTTGTGTTGAATCTTTTGAACTAAGTGAATGTGATCGGACCCTAACCTATCTATGCTTTTACCTCAACTCTGTCTGTCCAAATCATATGCATTCTATTGAAAACTGTCAATTTTCTTCACTGAGACCTTGTCAGTTGAAGTCAATCTGACAAACATTTATATCTATTTTTAATGCTATATCCTTTTTGCCTGAAAGCCGGAGAATGCGGAACGACCACCCCGACAATCCAGGCGTGCGTGGGAACATCGAACAACTTCCAAGGTGTTGCATGCTTGCCACGTGCCCTTCAGATGTGAACCGCCAGGGGCACCTGCGTAATTGCACTGTGCCATACCTTTCCTTATAAATACCCATCACTTCTCGGTCAAAAAATTCTTCTTCCAGCTCGCCACCTCTCGCAAACCCTAGCGCCTCCGCTAGCTCTCGACGAAGCCGGCGACAAAGCGCTTAGTTGCCGCGACTTCTCCGACGCCGTCCTCACATCGGCCACGGGCCTCGTCCTCTCCGCTGTCGCCAAGTTAGGGCACGGAAGATTGAACTTCTCGGCCTCCAACTTCGCTCCGTCTAGAAGTTCTTTGTGTGGTAATTAAAATTCACTTTTTACCATTTTTCCGATCTGATAGATTCATCCTTCTTTACCAAAATTGTTTCTAGATCTCCAAAATTGAATCTATATCTTTCTGCATCTCATACAATGCCTAGTCTATTCACTTATGCTTCTTTACAAGTTAGATTCCTCACTTTTACTTATTCTTGGATTCGTACAAATCTGGAACCAACTGACATCACATAAGTGAATGTCTTCGCGTTATGAGGTCAATGTCTGCAAACTGGTTTATCTTCAAAATCTTCTGAGAATGCATATGACCTCTTCCCCTTCCCTCGCAACTCTAATGTTGTCACAGGTACATGTCCATGGGAGAATCCCTTGGTTCTCATAGTCTGCATTCGTTTGTAGAATTCTTACAGAGTCACATTAATTCTCCTGAAGCCAGTTCTTGTCTGACCAGCCGTCTGAAGCCCTTGCAAGTACTGAAGCCTTTCAGATTAAGCTTCATGGCCACTGAGAAGTCAGCAAGAAAGGGTGGCAGACAGCACCGTGGGAACACATCCAAGGATTTTCCTCCAGATTTGCACGAGCTGTACAAAACAGACCCAGAGGAAACCTATACAGGACACAAGAATTGAATCCAATGGATTCGAAGATATTGGGTAGAGGAATGGTTCAAGTACCATTTCTTCATAGAAGAGTATGGAGAGAAGAATGCCATCAGGGGACCCTGGGGTGATATACTGTAAAAAAATCTTCCTCCCAGGACCCAGGCTGAAGCTATAGAGCAAGGTTTCTATCCATGCATGGTGTGCGGACCACAGCCAGAGAACGCTGACTCTTCTTCTCTGCTGTGGTGCCGTGAAGACAATCTCTTCAAGCGCAACTACCAGTTCGCCAAAGACTCTGCCTTAAAGAAGAAGAAGGAATTCAGCCTTGACTTCAACCTTGGTCCATCTTCTCCTCGGGAAGATGGGACCCGTGAAGCAAATGAAAATAGGATCGGCCCCTTCTACAACCTTGCAGGCCTCATCACACACATTGCCGTCCAAGGTGCAAAAGTGGATCATTCTGGTGATGATGCTAACACAGATGATGCTCCATCTCCTCCTCCTAAGCCGCAAAAGCAAAAGAAAGCTAAGGCTTCAAAACCAACTGCTGCTCCAAAAGCTTCTCGAGTGAAGCCATTGGCAACTGCCCCTCCTGCTCCAAGTAACACTTCTGAAGATCTCTCTCGCATCTCCAAGAAGAAGGAGAAGACTCAGAAGAAAGATGTTCAAAGTTCTGGTCAAGCCCTGACACCTGCTGTCGTTCTGAGGAACGAGACTGAAGCCATTGATCTATCAACAGACGATGAGTGCGGTGATGTTGCTCTTGAGCAGCTGATTAAGAGCAAGCAAGAGGCGGAGATGTTCAATGATCTACCCCTCTTTGATGTGAACATTCTAGACAACTTCATTGATGAGTGGTTTGACAACCCAAATCTCAGCTTTGATGATCTTCAGCTCCCGATTGGCATCAGCGTCGCCTTCCAAGGCGCAATTGCTCCTGAGCTGGCTCTGGCTTAGCGAATTGTTCAATTGAAAAACAAGATTGACTATGAGAAAGTGCAGTTCAAGAAGCATGTCACCAAGATCAGCGTGGCTGATGTTCAAAACTTCAAGGTGATGCTGCATGACCTCAAGGAGGCGTTTCGCAAGAAGCGCGAAGAAGCCACAGGTTCAAGAGAGCGCATGAAGAATATAGCTGCCAAGTGTGTTCAAGCTTACAATGAAGCTAAGAAGCGCAAGGCGCTTGGGCGTCCTGGCATCAACCCCAAGCTGGTTGCCAAGAAAAAGAAGAAGCCTAATGTGGCCCAAACTGAAGCTCCAAGGCGGGAAGAACCTCACATTGTCTTCCCTGCCAGCATGACAGGCTCGAAGCCTAAGGTCCCCACAATGGCTTCAGAACAGAAGAAGACCAAGGCAGCTGAATTCGAAGCCAGAAAGTGCAAGCTCAAGAACACTACTGATGATGCACCACCCACCAAGAAGAGAAAGGCCAAGAAGAGAGATCAGGCTGCTCCCAAAGAGCCCCTTGTTGTCGAGCCCATTGCTTTTGCTCATCCTGCACCTGAAAATCAAGAGCATTAATTGATAGTTCATGAGTCTGCTTCCATAGAGGCTCCTGAAGCTGAAGAAGATCCAGCCATTGACCCCATCATGGCTGAAGACATTGGTCCCCAATACAATGTAGAAGATGATGAATTCCTTCCTCAGATTGAGCGCCCAACGGTATCAACGCCTATTCTCACGAACAGCGAGCTCATCAGTATTGGTCGTCCTTTGATGCCAATCTCCTAGGATGCCTCATGGGCTGATCGCCCCCAACCACCAACACCAAGTCAAGACTCACCTAGTACACCCCGTCCTTCACCAGCGCCAGTCATCAGCCCAATTGTGAATGACGACAACTACATGGAGACTACACCGTCACCAAAAGCGTCGCCCGTGTTCCAACGGCTTCGCAAAGGTCTAAGGCCATCAGTCTCCATGAGAACCATCACAGAGGAAGATTCAAACCAATCCAGCTCAGTGGCACGTCAAGTGTTCCCTGAAGAAAATCCCTCTGTGACTGTTCCCTCGTCCGAAGCCAATGTTGCTGAAGACAATCCCTCTGCATCAGCCGATGAAAGACAAGGAGAAGAGCGTGTTGCTACTTCCCCTACCAACCAAGAAGTTGTTCTCGAGGAGAACGTGTCTGTGCCCGACCCTCCAGCTATTTAAGTGGAGGTTGAGAATCCTGAGGCGGCCACAAACAACACTACTGAAGCCAATGATGTTGTCATGGCTGAAGACAATGTGGCGCCTGCAATGAACACTGTGCATGAAGCCACTGATGCACCTGCAACAAATGTGCAGCCTGACACCTCTGCTAATGCCACTGCTCCTGTTCCGCCTCCAAGGCCCCACACCATTGAGCAAGCATTCTACCAAGGCGAGCTTGTCACTCTCAGATGGCCAATTCTAGTTCCTCCGCCTGCTCCCGGACCTCAGTTTGACTATCATGTGGAGCACAGGCCTAAGGTTCAGAAGTCAAAACCAAGGCTGCCAAGGCTTCCAGGTACTACATCTACACTAGGATCATTCAATGTCAACGGCTTCATTGCACACAACACCTTCTTCGATAACGCCAAGAACCCATATTCCAAGCCAAGAATATCATCTGATCGGTTCTGGAGTTATCAGCAGCGCAGCTACTACTCCTGTATTCTTTACAACCAAGAGCGCATATTTCCTCATATGCGTCTGGACTCCAAAGCCATTGCATAGCAGTGAGCTCAATGAGGTCAAGAGCTTTAGCTTCATTTCATAGTCTATGAAGCTATTCACGTTGAAGACTATGACATGAGAAGACATCGAGTGAACACTATGGAGCGCGAAGACTTAGTTGTTTCGTTGTTTCCTTTTCTTCTTTGTTGAGTCATAGGAACCATCGCACTGTTAAGTGGGGTCCAAGTGAACAAAGTCAGAGTGACTGAAGTGATGCTCAACCAAATCCTATGTCTTCGAGCGAAGACAATGAGAGCAAATCTTATCCAGAGTCGGATGAGTCAGCTTTACTTGTAGCCCAGGTCAAGCTGCCACGTGTGTTTGAAATCTGACTGTTGCGACACATGTCATTTCCTTAGTGACCTAGGGTCATTTCGGACAAATCAGGTCGGGTTGCCCAGCGGCTATAAATAGCCCACCCCCTACACCATAAATTGGTGGCTGCTCAGAGTTAGTACATGGCTTTTGCCGTTTGAGAGCAACCCACCGCCGAAGCTTTCGAGAGAGAATCCTTGCGAGGACAAAGCCCAAACCACCCAGAGCCCAACAAGTGTTTGGCATCACTAAAGTCTTTCTGTCCGCGTGATCTGAAGACTTGTTACACTTGAGGACTATGAATCCGCCAGCCGGTTAGGCGTCACGTTTTGAGCATCCAAGAGTCATTGTGGATTGCCGGTGAACGAAGTCTGTGAAGGTTCGGAAGTCTACCTTGAAGACTTACCAGAGTGATTGGGCGGGGACTAGGTGTCCTTAGCTCAGGGGAAATAAGGTGAAGACGCAGTCTTCTGAGTTGAATCTCAGCCTCCCTAACCAGACGTATAGTTGTCACAACAACTGGAACTGGTCGAACAAATCCCTGTCCTCCTGAAGCTACTGGTTCTATCTCTCCCTTCTCTCTACTTACAGTTTGTCTTCGTGAAGTCATTGCCTGCTTGCATTATTTGTTTGACTTCACTGCGTGACTACCTGTTTTGATTGGCTTCATACTATCTTCCATCCTAATCTTTACTACCTAGCTGCTATTAGTCTTCGTGCTTTATAGTCTTCACTTGATGTCTTCTCATGTCATAGTCTTCAACGTGAATAGCTTCATAGACCACCATTGTCTTCAATGTCTTCACACATTTTTAGGGGTCATCTCCGGTAGGTAAACCGAATCAATGAGGGACTACTACCTATGTTATCCTGCAATTCTCACAAACACATTAGTCCCTCAACCAGGTTTGTCGTCAATACTCCAAAACCAACTAGGGGTGGCACTCATGCACTTACATCTCTGCTGGTCAAAGTTCTTGTTGGTGTGCAGCACCAGAACCTTCTTGCTACCCGTCTGTAGGCCGTTGACCATCACCGGCAAGGTATTGTCGTTCTTGTGCCACATCGCGTGCATGCCGCACTCTGACTGTATCTTGCGACGTATCCATGTGCCAATTTTGAACGCCCTGGAATTGCACCGGAAGAAATGCTTGCTTAGGCCACTCAGTGTGATACCTGCAGTATTGTTGAATATATGTTTTAGTGTACGTAGTTGGCATTTTCATAACATCTTTGGCATGTTGTAGTCACTTGTTTCACTTTTTGTTAACTGTCAAATTGTAATTGCTTCACTAGGTCTGCGTCTAAAAATAAAAATATAGTTATATACAAAGGAATATGTTTGTGCATGTAGACGGCCGATCGGTGTCTTACCTGGAAGTTTCTCAGGAAGAGTGTAGCATATGCCGCGCTTGTTATTGATGGTCGGTATGAACAAATCGATGAGAGGGTGAGATCTCACGCTGTCAGCACTCAGTTTGGCCTCAAGGTACTCGATCAGCTCCTGATTCGTGGGATCGAACTTGACACCACCTGGCAGCACCAGCCAATCCTTCTTGGACTTGCATCGGTTAATTCCAGTTATATGGTACTCAATGTATGATCAATCGACTATTTTAAGTGAATGATGGAAGATTTTGACAGATAAGTGGTACTCCAAATTTGACATCCAGAATACCCGAACACGCCCTTGGATTCTTGTGTCACCTCACGCACAGTGTGTTGTCACGTCAATTCAATGTGTGTACATGATGAATAATTTGACCGGCATATACTAGTACTACTACTGTACTACTTACTAGTCGTATTTAGTGTCACATTTTAACCATAGTTTTAACTAACAAGTATGCACTTGAATCCTAATTGATATATATATATATATATATATATATATATATATATATATATATATATATATGGCTTCTGCACAAGATCTCCATCATCATTATCAGTACATCCTACGCAGGTGAGTTAGCATGCACTTGATCCCAGAAAGGTATCTATCCTTCAAACCAGAGGAGTGCTTCAAATAACAATAGTACATAATATCCAACAAAAGAGGGTTGTGCTATAGCAGTAGAATACATGGCTCAGTCTAGATATCAGTACAAATCAAGTTGTGCATATTTTCTGTTGGCATGAACCACATCGCCGCATGTCGGGTTTGCAAACGCCATCCATCGCATGGAAGTTTGATGCCTTTCACACACTGAAGATTATCTGGCAACAAGCTGTGTCGATGAATCTCTGGATATGGTGATTCATGAAACCCATTGTATGATGTGTAAACACAGTCCCCCCTAGCGAATGTAAGTTGCATAGAACGGTAATCAGGCCGGTGATATGATTGATGATTGGTTGGATGATCGGATAATTGAGTCCGGGGAACATGGAGTGGTTGCCGAGGCTGTAAACCCGCCTCCAGTTGAATACACCTGGCCCAACGGAGCTGGGATATTTATCGAACACAAAGCAGCCATAGCCATCAATGTCATGAATGCCCCAGGAATTGTACTGCTTGTGGTTTGATGTAATGGTTTGTTCAATTTGATACGTGCGAATAACCATGAAATGACCACCGTCAGCTGAACGAGCGATAAACAACCACCCATCGGCTGGTATGATTCCAGGTCCTGGAATCATGAAGGCCAGCCATTTGCATCTACTGCAACAATTCAAATTGGAGACCAAAAGGACAAAAATAAACAATCATGTTCAGAGTATGTGTGGAATTAAGATTATTATAACAGTGACACATACCATAGATAGAGAATTGCAATGCCATGGTCATAATCATAGCCCAAGTTAAAAAAAGCCAGTGGCTTTCATATTCTAGCAATATGCCATGGTTCAAACATCATTTAACAATGAGAGGAAAACATCTATGACAGGGCCTACTCATATTCTACCATAGCATTTACTAATGTTATCATATCAACTCTAAGCAATAACATGCGTTGTTATAAAAATCTGGAAATAAGAGTAACATATAGCAATCATGAGGTTATGCTCATAATATCTATTCTAACAATCATTAGATGCCAATTATTCTCATATCAACTCTAACAATAACATGTGTGGTCATAAAAATCTAGGAAATGAGAGGAACATATAGCAATGATGTGGTTATAGACATACTATCTATTCTAAATTTGTAATAATGAACAGGCAGTCATATTCATAAGGTAAAGATGAGATGAGACAATTACACGACGATAGATTCCACCAGTATAGGCAGCCAATCTGTGTGTCGACCACATAAATGATGCCATCATGCACTATAGCATCAGACATAAATGTTGCCTCAACATGATTGACGGTCAGCCATGACCATGTATGGCGACCAGATTCCAGATAGACTAATCACATGTTGAATAAGGCAATGAGCTTATAGTCCATGTAGTCTTCTGATGGTGTGGGCTCTTCGCAGATTACAACTTTGAACAAACAAAGGTCGAGCCAAAACCTTGACGCGTCTCGTGCGTAGTAAGCAGGAGTGTCCGGCGGGCCGCGAGGCTCTATGGCAGCAGTATCCAACGAGGAAGGGTGATCTCTCGCTGGGTGTAGATATCCATGAGATGCCACGGACTACCGGATTGGTGGATGAGGACGATCCAATTGGCCTTCATGCCCGCCCAGTAGTGGTCGTGCATGAGGGACAAGTGAATGGGTAGTGGTAGCATGTTGAGGGGCACCACATCAACCTCCATATGACCTTCAAGTTAGTGTTTGGGCCACCTGCGAGGATTGGGCATCAGCAAGCAGGGTGTCTTGAAAACAGCTGGCCGGTTGCAGATGAGTAGACGGTACAAAGACACCGAGCATGCGGCCAGACGGACGGTGCTGAGTAGGTCCATATGATTACAGATATGCTCCAAGAGAACATCGGGGAGGGAATTCCAATCACGACTGCACGTGTCAGCCGGTTCTACCATTGGGGTTTTCGGTGCCTACGAGCCAACAACGTAGTGGATTCGAGCGGGCGAGCGAAGAAGCTTCTCCTCGTGTGGCTAACCAGTGAGCG
>NC_041391.1:390841504-390955316 GCF_002162155.2 Triticum dicoccoides
GGGGGGGGGGTATGGTATATGCGAGCTACCAATAAAGACGGTGCGGGCGGGCGAGCAGTGAGCGGGGGGAAATTGTGTGCGGGCGATGATAGGGAAGAGAGGAGGAAGAAGAAGAGAGGAGGAAGAAGAGTGAAAGACTAGGAAGAAAGTGCATTAAATCTCAATTCTATGAGTACTACTACTAGGATATAAAGTCCTTCGGAGTGTAAATAGTTACACCGATGACATGTGGGTCTACCTCAAGAGAGCGCATATGTTAGTTAATGGAGGAGAGAGGTGCGTAGGCGTATTTGCGAAAGCGTGCTCGACTGGCAAACATGATGGCAGTACTGGGTAAGGCTGATTTAGTGACACCAACATGCTTGTTCAACTTATTAATTAAGTGTCCCATCTGCTGCAGCTTGTATTGTAACTTCACTGCAAAGACTAGTTGAATAGTTCTTTGACAGATATGGGGAATAATGGATCGCAAAGACTTCCTATCTACAGTATCCCTATGCCTCTACGCTCACTTCACTCATTTTGCTCCGTACATAGTCACTTGTTGAAATCTCTAGAAAGACAAATACTCCGTATTTGGGAACAGAGGGAGGCTTTTACTCCGTATTTGGGAATAGAGGGAGTATCACCATATGGAGGGAACAGAGGAAGCTTGAAATATGAACATGTCAATGGGAGGGAGTAAAAGCCTCATGCATGCATGCATGCATGCAACATTCAACAGTCACACGTACACATGGACGCATGCAACACTCACGCACCCATGCAGCACACAGCACACGAGGCAACACACACACTCACGCTCAAGTGCTCAACCTACTCCCTACGTCCGTGAAAGACTGTACATTTAGAGATTTACAAATTGACCAGGGCATAATTAACGCCCAAAAGTAGCAGACTCATGTGTGCATGTGACCATTGAGATAAGAAGATTAAATGAAGGTTTCTGTAATTAAGGATAGACATGTAGCGTATACCTAGAGCACAAGTTGGTGCATTAGTCAATCAATATCGATTTAGATTAAAGGCTAAATGCATTAGAAGTGTAGATGTACACTCTTTGTTTTTTAGCCGATGTACACTCTTTGTTGGAAGACCGAGGGAGTACACGTGCATGCACTCACATACACAGCCAAGGTGGTTCACGCGCAAGGGTTGGACTCCTGTCATGCGTGCGTAAAGTTTTGTTTAACTGATTTCTTTGCTCTGCCAACTGACAGGTGGGACCCAGAAACCATGTGACAATTTAACCAGTCAACCAAGTGCCATGTCGACTATGTGGCTCGTCAGTAGGGTGCAATACGGTGCTCTACAATGAGCTAGTCATCGTATAATCACCGCAAACTATATATAGTGACCGTAAAGAGCGTATTGTTACATACTTTGACCGCCAGTGTATTTTCCTCGTTTCAAATTAAGCCATATTAATCGGAAAGGACACAATATTGACTAGTACTAGTACTGCTTCGATGTGTCCCATCAAATCGCCGAATGAGGAGGAGCTTGCTTACTATGCCTCTCCCTCGCCCACGTGCGCGGTGGCTCGCAGGACGAGGAGAGGGTTTTGACTACAGCACCCTCTCCCTCTCCCTCTCCCTCACCCTCGCCCTCGCCGTGGACATGTAGCAGTTCAGTTGGTGTCAGATTGCTAGAAGCATATTTTACTGAAGTATCATCATTGTTGGACCTTCCGGAGAGGCGAAGAGCCAAGTGCAAGGTTCACACGAGTACGAACTGTTGAACCTCCCGAAGAGGCAAAGAGCCAAGCGCAAGGTTTTATAGGATTTGTCGTCCTAGTAGGAGTATACTACAACTATAGCAAACGATGCTACTGTATGATGCCGCCACGTCACCTATATCCAAAGTTGTGCCACCTTTTTTCTTCTCAAAGAGTGTGTTGGAGCCCGTGCAACAACCACACAAGTTGCACGTACACATAAAACATTTACTAGTAATAAATTCTAAATGACAAATGCCAGTATGCCACACAAGTTCATCTCCAATTCATGTGATAAATTTGTGCACAACTAGTCTACATATATTCACAGCGCTACCATTCACAATTTACCGTACTCCACTTACACGTTATAGATGGACTACATGTCCTCCTCCAGGTTCCAGGCCCAGGTATTCTTCATGGATGGCATGGTCCATAGCGGTGGGCAACAGGAATCATTATCGCAGCTTTCTAGTCCGATTCCACATGACGGAGACTCATCCAAGCTGAATGGCATAAATCAGGGATAGCATGTCCCAGCATGTCGTTCATCCGGCGGTGCACACTGAAGACACAACCATGCTTCATGAACGGCAGACCTTCGGTGTCGTACACGTAAGGTGGCATCCGCTTCACAATGGGGTGGTTGTCCCCAATGAAAAGCGAGTACTCTCCAGGAGTGTTCCTCGACACCCACGTAGCATCACGGGGGTCAAACACGGCGCCGTTCATCTGGTACGCGTGACATCTCAGATCTGGACACATGGTGACGTACATAGTCAAGGTCCATGCATAATAATGTTGTGCTCAAATATGGTGGTCAGTAATACTGTGCAGCAAATAGTACTACTCCGGTATGGAGGAAGTAAAATAACCGGCTTATTATATATAGCCACTCTTGGCTACATGGATGCGATAGTAAGAAATGGAAAAACAAAAATGGTGGCAGCTAGTGGGTTCAAGTCTTCAACGGCCTAGCTAGCTATACGCGTCCTCCAAGGTAAAAAGTACTCCTACTAGTACTAGTAAGTAATACAAAAATGAAAGAGAAGGCAAGAGGGTTAAAAAATATAATACTAAATGGAATACCTGGGTAGATGGTGACGGTCCGATCGTGGTAGATTGTGTGACCATGTTGCACATCAGTGGTACCATGGGTAACGACTGCTAAGATAGATGATCCCAATATGCCAAAGTAAGCTACAAGGTTCTAGGTTAGACCGAATCGCGGATGCAAATGCACATCCAGGATCTGCGATCTTATTTTGATCGGGGGATGACTGGTCCCTGGAAAATAATGGAGTACTGTTAGCGATGCAAATGATGGTTTGTGCATTCCGTTTGTAATCTCCCGTATCGCAGGATGGCAACCAGATGAAACAAGTCCCCTGGCTTGTCACCGCGAAGATGCGGCCTAGATGGCGCATGGCGTCTTCGACCGTGTAGGGGTACAAATCTGTCGCCGCCAACATGCGCCAGCCTCTGCCATTACTGCCTCTTGCATTGATGGCAATTCTTATGCCGAACACCGTGATGAGATAGTAATCTTCATAGCCGCGTCGCTTTGTCGGCGGGTCCGCAATTGCTATCTTCTTCAATCTCATTTAGGCATCATCATACGTATTCAAGCCCAGCCAGTCCGGAAGGCCGATCCCAATGGTGGAGAAGGGGTCTACGGGCATGTCCGCACTGCAGTGGATTTTGTGCAAAATGATGGTGGTATCCGGCCGGAGGTATGCAAGCCAATCTTCGTTGGCGCTAACCCAGACCTATATATAAGACGATGGGCAGCGGAGAATTTACGGGATGGAAATGGAATAACTAAGTACCATATCATCAAACTCCATGACTGACCTGCTCATCGGACAAAATCCGACTACCTCTCAACGTCGACAACTCTAGCGGAGTCAATGTGAAACCATGGCCAGGGAGTGATGGATTGTTCGAAGGATTGTCCCATAGAAGTAACTTCTCCTCGAGGACGCATGGAAGACCAACAAACATGGCCTTTTCCCAAGCTTGTTTAAGCACTGTCTTAAAAAAGTTGGTACAAGAAGCACCAAGTCTTGCGGTGGTGAGGACGTCGGAGCGGCGTGCGATTTCTCCCAGCGGATCATCGTCCAAGGTCTCCCAGCCCCGACGAGGAGGAGAACCGCCTGGCGAATCCATGGGAGCAGCAACGAACGGCCTTCTCTAGGGCGGGAGGGGAACTGGAAAGGAGGAGATAAGAGCGTAGTAACCGTAGAGCCTCGACCCTTCCAACTGTAGCTCCTCGATCGTTCCTTAGCGAAGGGGTGAGGCTATTATTTACTATGTACTTGTACTGTAGCAGTACTAGTACTACTTTCTCAACTAGTAGTGCGATGTACTGTACTTTTAGTCTAGTGCACCAGTTTTGAACTCTTGAATCTCAGGGCCAAGGAGCTACAGTTGGAAGTGGAGGGTACTACTGTTATCTAGAACCATCATTGTACTATCAATGCAGGGAAAGTACACATGCGTAGTTGGTACTCTCGGTGCTTTATTCAAGCGCGTAGCTGGCCTAGTCATTCGCTCCTTTCACGCACACACTAGCAGCCTGTTTAACAACGACGGTTACTGCGGGGGTAGAACATTTGAGTTATTTGATATAGTGAGACTAGGCTTTTCGCTTCCATTTGTGGAGGTGTAATGGATCTCGTCGAACTTTTTTAGTAGTTCCTTCTTTATGAATGAGATGAGGCAAAGCTTTTCCCTCCGTTTCAAAAAAAATCACATCAAGAGGAATTTCTTTTATAGAGCTGATAATGGAGTGAAGTCCATGCATGCAAAGCCACAAGCTACAGAGTAGTAGAGTACTAGTAGCACTTTACGTATAGTTCCCAATGCCACGCCAGGCTTTTCTGGCTCCTCGGGCTTAATTGGGAGGCGCTAGTTTAAATATGCTTCTAGCTGATGAGGAAGCTGCAAGTGATGTGCGGCTAGGGTGAGCACGCGAGCCACGAGATGATGGGAAGGAAACCCGTTCACGTGGCTAGGATATCCAGTGCACCCAAATTGTGGTGCCGCATGTCCGTTCGACTTCAAAACACAAACTACCCATGTACAATATTGGCTCGCAGCGAAGTTACTATTTAAAAAAGGCTGTTGTGCGTTCGGCCGGGATCGAACCCACAAAACAAGGTATACACTCCTGCGACTACTAGTAGTACTCGTTGGAGTACATCGCATCCTAGAATTGCCTTTTGTCGCTAGTAGTACATTGTTCCTTACAAGAAACCACTAATAATGCCAAGAAACCACTAATAATGCCAAGAAACTACTATCACTTGCATACGTGGCGGACTTAAGATAAGACTACCTTATCAACCATTGTACATGCCCTTACCAACTAGCCCTACCAAGAAATGACTACTCTACAAAGTATCGTTATAGGCACGTTTCAACCCATGTCTCCCCTTAAGTCAACGCCTTCTATTCGACCGGGAAGTTAGGTGTTATGACTTGTGGGACGTACATGTCAGTCCACACAAAAATTCCCGAGTGACCTCCTACCTCGGGCTCGTCCACCTAGTCATCCTCGGCCATGGGACACAACTACCGCCGCCGGCAGAAGGCGAGGTCAAAACCATCGGCGGTGCAGAGCCCATCTTGCGGTAGCCCAGATGCTAGGTCTGTCCGGTGCTCATGGCCGCTAGCTAGCCAAGATAGCTCCATCCAGGTGCTTGTCTGCAAGGTTTGCTAGCTAGATTAGCACGGCGGCGCGGTGGCTTGCTCGCGCGCGCCGCGCTAAGGCCATCCATCTAGCTTGAGCGAAGGCCAGCGCGACGGCTTGCTCGCTCGTGAGTCATGCTCGGGCCAGCCTGCCAACCCGTGCGGAGGCCAGCGAGGCGTCCGGGCCATCCACCGGAGCAGCGGCCAACTCGTTCATCACCGGCGCCACCGACGAGCACGCATCAGTACTATTTGAAGTAATGTTCAGGAAAAATAATGATTTGAGGGGGAAAAACATGATAGAAGTTCAGATGTGGGTCTCTCGTGTCAACGGTCAAACAAAATGTGTTGGTTTAAGCTGCCTTGTCAGCATGGACGTGTGCGCCCACCCTTTCATAAACAGGTTTCAAACGAGCCTAATCGACACTAGGTAGTAGTTTTTGGCGCGGATTAAGAAATTTTGGGTATGTTTTTGCTATTTATTGTACAATAGTTTCTTCCTATGGATGGTTGAAAGTGGTAGTTTTTTGTTAAATACTCTACATATTGTAAGTAGGAGTGAAAGTTATGCTTTGGAAGCCAGTAAGCAAGGCTAGTTACATAGTGCATATGTGTACGTGATTGAAAGTAAATATCAACCATGAGTGACTAATATCTTGATGGAAAACTCGAAACTATGGAAATACTAGGATATTTTTTTGCATGGTTGGGAATACTAGCAATGTTCATGTGCGCTGCAACAGATCATAATTAGAATAATACTTATTCACAAACTTGATACAAAACACTCTAATTTTTATATACATATATCACTAGAGATATATTATGTTTCACTCAGAATATATTCCTTGGGTTGTTTTGGTGAGGTGAAGGAGGGATGTGGTTGGTTTTAAGATACTAATTATGTTTTTTTTTGCAAATTGGTAGAGAAGTGGGATGTTGGTGAGAAAAGGCAACAACTTACCTCACAGTCGTTAGATGTAGATCAAATGGTCACAAATGACGGATGGCAGACACACCATCATCACCAACTTAGTATTCTATAGGAGTACTAGCAAGATGTCCATGCATTTCACGAAACATCAAGATGCATTTTTTATAAAACACTTGTTGTGATTGACCCATGCGGGAGTAATCCCATGTGTAAAAACTAATGATATCTCAAGAAATAGGAGATAAGGTGAAGAGGAGTGGGCACGGTGGTGATTGGTGGTCGGACTGAGCGGAGGGATGGGGATGGACGACGCCGGCAGCGGCCACCAGGCCAGTTTGTTCTAGAGGCTTCCTTTAATTGCTCAACAATGAGGTTGTTGGAGATAAGGATGAACGAGGGAAGGCCTTGTCTGCAAATGTGGATAGAGGTGCAGGCATCTTTTAGTTTAATTTCCATCCGTCAGATATAGATCGGACGGTCTATATTACAAGATGGCACACACTATTGATAAACGTATTATCAATACTTGTTTCCGTAAAAAAGGATCTACATTCTATTCAACGCCTCAGCATGTGGGGCCTTAGCACAATGACTTCTCGACTGTGTGAAACAAAGGTTTTCCCATCGCCGATAAGGAGGGGGTGACGGCAGCACGCTTTCGGCTTGCTCTAGTCCTAGTTGTCATACTAGGTGGTCTAAGCATGTGTAGATTTATTCTTTTTAAAGTCTCATGTTTGCCGTATTGCCATGACTGTTGATGAATAGACGGTAAGTTATTCATGGGGAAAACCTTGTTGAGCGTGTTTGCGAGAGAGAGAGAGTGTGTGCGTGTGTGATATGTCTAGAGACTGAGGCAATGATAAGAGATTGTTTGTGTCTATGTGTGTGGAGGATAGAGAGAGACATCTACATGGGGCTTTGTGTTGTGTAACATGGAGACACATATACATAATCAGAGAGTGAGTGTGTGAGATACACATGCGGACATGGGGAGAGATGAGGATCCCGATAAATGGGTGTTTGTGCGTGTGTGTGTGTATTTGTGCGCGTGTTTTTGTGTGAGAGGGAGTGTGCGTATGTGGAGTAGAGAGACCACTAATGATGTAAACCTAGTATAAGGGAAGGGGGAATGGTGTGACATGTGTAGTAGTAGGATAGCATGGGTGCGGGCGGCGGGAGCAGACTATTTGGAAGAGACATCGAGTGTGTGTGGGAGAGGGGTGTGAGAGTGACACGGAGCGAGAGAGAGCGAGCGAGAGAGAGAGAGAGAGAGAGAGAGAGAGAGAGAGCTAGAGACGGGGAGAGAGAGACAGAGAGAGAGAGAGGAAGAGAGGGTGGAAAGAGGGGTCCTTTGTATCCATAAATGGCGTATAGATAGGGAGACAATGTTGATGTTGTTCGAAATTGGCCTATGTACGGAAACGCAAGGGAAGCGAGTCATCGTGTGTGTGATAGGGACTTCATGAGAGATCTAGAATAGATGGTGTAGAGAACAACATGCGAGATTCAGAGCGGTGATACATTAGGGAGCTATGGACAGAGTCACGGCATATATGTATACATGGAAGGAGCTGGGACGGGTCCGCATGTGGGAGAGATAGAAAGAGGAGAGTGGTGCACAAGGAGACAAAGTGTGCTTGTTTGCAGTGGGGGTGGTGTGTGAGGTGAGTGTGCGAGAACCACATAACTAGGGAGATAGACGTTTGGGGGCGACATTTTGTGTGTATGGGAAAGATACACTTTACATAGCGTGTGTGCTTGGGAAAGAGACATGCCGGTAGACCTATAGAGCGGGGGAAGAGATGTGTTCATGCCCAAGAGACAAAGTGATAGAGACCTATATTGGGGTCCGTACTTTAGAAGAGAGAGGGGTGTTAATGTGCTCGTGTGTTCGTGTCTGGGGGAGAGAATGACTTGTTTGTGTGTGGGGGGGGGGAGAGGTGACTGGGGGGTGTGGCTTCAGATAAAGAGTGAGGTGTCTATATTTGAGGGACTTTAGCATAATTGAGATATATATGGTCAATAGTGTGTGCACTCATGGTTGATCAATTTGTTTCATAGTTTGGACTATGAGATAACAATACTTTTGTATATGCATGATATACCTCGATGTACCAGAATTACAAACCTAAGATTGGAATTTTGGAATTCAACTCCATCATTAGCTTTTGTAATTCATTTAAACGGAGGTACATTTTTAAGCCGGGATTTCGTGATTTCAAATTCATATATCAAACCTAGAGATGTACACATACGGGCATGTTCAAAATTTATAATCATCCACTTTATTCGTACACATACACATTTTTTCTTTTGTCATCATATTTAGGATAAACACATTTGGAATTTCATTTGAATTGGATAGTAGGATGGTATTTGCTTGTACTAGCTCAA
This sequence comes from Triticum dicoccoides, assembly GCF_002162155.2. Taxonomy (NCBI): domain Eukaryota; kingdom Viridiplantae; phylum Streptophyta; class Magnoliopsida; order Poales; family Poaceae; genus Triticum; species Triticum dicoccoides. The sequence continues at coordinate 390,850,243 of NC_041391.1, forward strand.
TGATCCATATTTGATTTGAATGGACAATCTAAGTTTCGAGTTGGATACATTGATTTTCAAAATTTGCACTTTTTTGCATGCAAAACAAACAAATTATCGGCCATGATATCATAGTCGGTCGTACAAGAGCAGAACACTTACAATTTCAGGCGCCAAAAGCTTTCAAACTTCCCGCTCACATCAAAATATCTCGCGCCCGGAAGTTTAGCCCTACGATATTCCTGTTTTAACCCTACCACATGAACGGAAAAGCGCTGCTTTGGTAACTCCATGTTTTCCTCTCTTTGCCCCCCAACATTCTTCCCCAGAGCCCCTCCCCTTCCCCTCCCCGACCCCCCAACCACGGTAAGCCGCTGAATCTAGTCCTCCGCCACAGCGCTGGACCTCACACCCTGCCGGATCGACCTTTCGCACGTTGGAACCCCCAACTGCCAACTCACCACTTCACCGGAGCCGCTTCAGCGACTGGCTTGTCCACCGCTGCAGATATCCTTGACCACCATCATGGTCCACTGCACCGGATCTGCTTAACCGGCGCCCTCGTCCACCACAGTGTAGGCCCTTCACTAACTCCCTCGTCTGCCCCATCGCTGGCCCTTCATACAAGACCTCATCTTCCGCAACAGACCTGCCTCAGCGAAAGCTCTATACACCGCGCCCGCCAAAGCCTTCGTCCACTGCACCAGACCCGCTCCACGGACGCCATATTCAAATCCACCGGCCCTGCTTTACCGGCGCCGCAGCCTCATTAGTTTATTTCGATTTGTACTCGTTTGGTTTTTCTCTTCTTTATCGTGCAACTATTCACTTACCACATATGAGCTTTCTTGTATGTCGACAGGATCCGCAACCAAAGCACGGGAGACGCTTCAGCGATGGTGACAACCGTCCCAAACTCAACCGCAACACGAGCACCATCGACGATCCTTAGCTATCAAGTATAACAACGATACCCATACGCCGCCGAGAATTAGGTACTACTATCCAATGGCCGGCGCCTACATTCACTTTCTTAGCATAAGCTCAGCACCTTTGAATTTCTTCAGGATATCATTCAATTTTTCATGAGACGCGTTATTCTGCTTGCACCTGTAGGGCCATACTTCTGGCAGTGAACATGTTACATGTGCTAAATTACATACCAGTGCACATATAGTTAATATGCTTTAGTTTTGTCCTAAGTATTACTGTACTTCCTAGATATCGCTGCCTACTATTTTACTTCTTGCATGCTATATTTATGATAATGGTCTTGTTCTGATGCTACCTGTTGGTTCCATCAGACTGCTTCATGTTCTCTATGCTTAATTACACATCAGCAACTAGCATGTGGTTCCGCTGCTTTTTGTTTGTTTTACCCTACATTTTCTTATGCTAGCTATTACATCACTGCTCTAAGCCTCTATTCATTACTTTTTGTGTGTTCTTGATCTTACCAAGTTGCATGACTAATTTGATGCTTCTATTAATTATGGAGCTGTCAACCCCATCAAGCAAAATATTTGTTCTTTTCGGGCTGTCAACTCGAACAAGCATAAAAATAGAGGGAAGCAGATCTATTGTCGTGTATGCACACACCCTTCTTTCATTAGTTTAGATGAACCATTGATGATCAATTCGAACCAGTGAATGTGATGAAAATGAATTTTACCTAAATAGAGGGTGCAAAATAAACTACAACAACTAGATTTGCAACCACGGGATGCTGACAATATCTTCAAAGAACATTGCAACAGCAGCAAGGCTTCACAACAACATATGGTAAGCCAGTGTGTTTTAGTAGATGTGAAATGTAATGCGAGTGGGCTGCTTTCTTGGCTTGTGCCCTCAACCTATAATCCTATAGAATTACAAATAGTTCAGTTGTCTGCTTTGCTGTATTGCTTGATTCGAATGCTTGTTTGTTACTTGAGTTGGCCAATATGTCAGGAGTGCCCGTTGTACTATCGTAAAGAAATGCATGCCTAGTTCAGTTGAGTCCTTAACTTTTCCTCTGAACTTCATCACAAGACTATCTTTGTAGTTTATATGAGGCCACACTGTTAAGTGCTTTCCCAGATTATTTCAACTGCTTAGATGCCTTGGCAACTTAAATATAGCGGTGGTACACTCCCTTTCAACTAGGGATGTCAACTGAGTCCTATTTAATCCTGATTAAAGTCCACTAGTGGTATGATAGTACAAAAGAGTTTTTGTTTTTTGAGGAAAATGAACTAGGGAGCTAGCAAAAACTAACTAGATGGGACTGGCAGATGTCATTTATTCGCCACTTACATCCCTAGTTTCATCCTACCATTTTAATTTCTTTTTGGCTGATGCTGCTTCGAACCATTTAAATATAGCTTGCCTTGCTCGGCAATAATTCGTATGTCGTTTACCATGTAAGCTTACTGCCTGGATCATGCGATAACTATCTCTTAATTATGTCCAACAAAAACCTTTCAGGATGCCGTTCACACTAGGACACAATGTACAACCCCAGAATCTATTTGTGGAAGCAGTGCGCCATCCATGTTACCAGATGGTAGCAGTTCATAGGCAACACCGCTGAAGAGCAGTCTCAGCACAGATATTATAGTTCTTGAGGCTCTACTAGAGGCAGAAAGAGATGGTGTGGCTGCCATGAATGAGGTAATCTTGATCTTGAGGCTATAAATTATGCAATTAGCGGCACACATTTTATGCAAGCAACCCAAGAATTGGAGGAAGGAAGAATGTTGCATTTGAAGACGGAGGAGGTCCTGCTGTTTCTGCTATCTGAAGCCTCGGGTAATCTCGGTTCTTCTTTAGATACCAGTTGAAATTATCATTTGATTTTTGTACTTGCATGTTGTGTCATGTCTCTGAATGGATTATGTTGTAAGACCCCTTATGTTGTCCATGTTTTGTAATGTCCGAATTTTTTAGGCGAGGTGATCCTCAGTACTTGTATGATTGACATAAGGTGAACTGTTAATCGTGTGAGCATATTGTATTGGATGAAATAACTGTTTGACTGAAAGTGCATCCAACCTACTGAATTCGAAGATCATGGCATTTCTAAATCATAATCATATATAAAGGTGGAATAAATCTTTGTTGTGGTTTTGAAGAAATAAATAACAAAACATAGAATTATCTGTGGATATTCTTAATTGAATACAAATTGGATTTGAATTTAGTTGGCATGGCCCAGAGCAAACGTGAATGCTAATTCTCCCAGGTTTTGAACGAAGCAGCTAAACACCCATTATAATTTGTGGGCTTCCCGAAGCAAGTGTTTGTGAGATGGAAATTACTATCTACCCGTGACACTTGACATCCTTATCGACCAGATTTACACCACTGTCGATCGGGGTAGACTAGTAACTTCAATCAGACGTGACACGATGGCCTCTGAGCCCATTCAGACACGGTGGATGCCAAACGTGGGCGACAAAACACATTTGATTCAAGCTCGTCCAGAAGACATGTTTCTCTCCCTCCATTTCCCCATTCATACACGGTGGGCGGCAAAACAAACTCTCCGCGTCCGAAATCGATGTAGGTAAATATTTTAAATAGGGGCAGATGTGTAACTTCCCTCAGATGTGACACAACCGCCCTACCTGTCAGCCCTTCATACAGCATGGGCGCCAACCGTGGGTGGCAAAACACCCTCTCCTCGCGCGAAATCATTACCGGCAAATATTTTGGAGATGCGAGATTACCGTCCTATCCCCAACCGACGTGATGTCCGAAATTTTAAACGGGGGATAAGTTCGTAACTTTCCCACATTTCAGACAAGCGCGTCCAAAAGTTTGAGATCCCCTCCATTTCCCCATTCATACACCGTCGACGCCATGACAACCTCCCCAATGCGGCCATCCTCCTTCGTCCGCCCCCCCCATCCTCCACCTTGACGGAGCCGCTACCCCTACGTCGTTGTCCACTTCAAGAGATGGACGTCTCTCATCCACAGTGCCAGACCAGGATCCTTTCATCAAATCCTCTCGCTTCATCGGCACCGTCGTCCACCTTGCCGTTGCTGCTCCTACGACCGCCTCATCCACGACAACATGATTTATCCCCCGACCCAGCCGTCTACTGTCTAAAGTCTTCTTCCCCGCCGCCGACAGCCATCGCACCCGCAACACCCTCAACATATCAGCAGAGGCCTACACGACATCGCAAGAGAGGTGGTACTCTTCCATATGTCCTTAAGTTATTGATCTCACACAGAAAATAGATCATAAATTGTTTACTTTACTTTTCTTGTCCGTACCAAATCGTAGTGGCTAGTTGAAAGCAAACATTGGTTGCGAAGTAGCTTTGTCCAGTTTGCACCTTCAGATCCGCCATGGCACAGTCACTATACTCGTAAAGCTTATGGTTTCCTCCCTTTATATTTACTACCATCATCATAGGTTCTTCGTGTCGTGCTAGCACTGCTTCTCAAGACCTCAACCCAAAGCTTACGTGTTCAAATACGAATCTGATATGATGCTCATATCACTAAAACAGAGAACATTTAATTGGTCACCTAATGTTCCTATATTCGTTTCGAAAAGCATGTGCACCACCCACTGGTCTAGCTAGTTCCACTTTCCTGATTTTACTCTTGATGCTTAGGGTTTTCCCCTTTTATCAACTCTACTATGATATATGCGTAGGTGCTTTCTATCGTACTAGAATTACTCCACCCTTCAAGCTAAACAACACAACACTCAAAATTCCAAAGCTTAGTTGTTCAAATATGATTGTGATATGATACTAATATTAGTTAACAGACACATTTAATTGGTTAGCTGAAGGTCGCTCTTGAGTTTCCAAATGCATGTCGCGACATATAGAGGGACAACATAATTGCATTTCTTTGTCACTTAGTGACTGTACTTTCTTGTCCATACCAAATCTTAGTTGTTATTTCAAAGCAAAGATCGGTTGCTAACTAGCCTTTGCACGGTTTGCAACTTCAGATCTGTCATCCCACTGCTACGGTCAACACTATACTCATCATACTTTCGGTTTCCCCATTTTATGATGACCACGATCAGCCTACGTGCTTTGTGTCGTAACAGCACTGCTCCACCCATCGAGCGAAACAAGCTTAGTTGTACAAATTCAAATATGATATTATGCAGATATTAGTAAAACTGAGAGATGTTTAATTGGTCAGCTAAATGTTCGTACTTTAGTTTTCAAATGCATGTGAGCCACATATGGAGAGACTGGAAGGAATAGTACTTCCCTGTGCGCTATGGTTCATCATGGGTGGCCAACCGACATTGTATAGAAAGACTTGTAATATCCTCAATCTACTTGCTCTTCTGCTCTTCTTAGAGATGATCCTCTTCTCTTGCGGTCGACTGGTCACTCGAGTTGTTCTCCCTTAGTATATTTTGAATCTGTCAGGTCAGGTCGACTTGTTATTCTTTACTATATGTTGAAGCTGTCATCTGCGAAGTGTCATCACTTCTGGAGCTCTCCTATTTTGAGTAGTAGGCCACATTATATTAATGCACACAACAAATTACAGCATGCATGGCATCTCTTAGAAGAATTGCAGAGATTGCACAAAGGGGTTTACAGGGAGGCACTATTGGATTAGAATCACTTCTGCATTACAAAGATAATCTCACTTGTTTTTATGTTTTCATGCATGTAAGATATTGAACATTATCAAAATGAATACGAGAATGGGCGCACGAGAGAAATATTGTGGAACAATCCACTAGCTAACAAACTTGGCATGGTGGAGGATGGCCTATCTTATTCACCCATCAAGGTGCTTGCTCTAACTTGGCAAGGTTGTATTGGTCGCACATATTTTGCATCTGACCTCTTGCATTACTTCTACTTTGTTACACCATCTGCTTAGTTTAAGCATCATATATGAGTATATGCCATACCTATCCATTTTCTGTACATATTCCATGTGTCGTCATACTATGTTTTTCCAGCCAAATGTTGTTCTTTCGTAATAGATGTCCAAAATGAAGAGGGTGAGTGCAGATCCTCAAGGAGTACAAACTAGGTATTTGCAAAAGGTAGTGATACCTCTTAAATCAGATAGATCAGTAGCCATAGAAAACACAGGCCCAACTGTACCACATTTTACCCCTACTCAAGTGGTCAAACCCCTATTAGAACTGCTAAGAGCCCAGCGTCAGGTAGTGTCTATGATATCAATTCAAAATTTAACTCCTAAATTTCTGCATGTGCCTTACCTTCTCTCTTGTATGAAAACTAATTTCAGATGAATCTCCTTGCTCAAAGGATCATACAATCTCACAACAATATTGGGCTCTGCATTGCTCTTGTCAGTACCTCTTGCCCTTTTTCCTTGTAATGTTGTACTTAATTAATTGCTATTTGATTATGTATCATCAGTCTGCACCTGAGCTTCATTATCCTCTAGTTCTTCCAATATTATATGACGTATATTTACTCTTTGCACAATGTAGAATATTGGCAATGCTTATAAAGAATTTACTTTGGGGAATTTATTGAATTATCCTTCCATGTAATGTAAGTTCATCCTTCTCAAGCCATCAAACTTTGTTCTAGTATAGATTTGGATAGGCATCATTTCCACCACAACTGTTTACTTTGTTGTTTACATCTGATTGGATGTTTGCAACAACTACCAGTTTTAAATTGTAGTTGTAAAAACATGTTCCTTATGTAGAACAAATCCATTTGTTTGCTTATATAATTGTTAAACCTGTTACGTGTCTCCTTGTTTCACTTTCAGAGTCATATCTCTTATGCTAGGCAGAACTTTAGGGAAGATAGTGAGCCAAACCATCTTGAGGACAGCGAGATGACCCCAACGTCCTGTCTTGATGAAGACAGTGAGTTGAAGCTACTCACCAGCAGGTGTGAGACAACCTCTGTGCAGCCGCTGCCTCAATCAGTTCGACGTCTTCAGTCTCAACTTAAAGCGGAAAGGCTTGCTTCACCTTAGCTCCAACTTGAAGTCAAAGATGCAATGAAGATGTCAGAGGACTGCCTTGTGCACTATCGTGCCATACAGCTAGGGATGAAGCATCTATCATTGACACAACTGAGGTCTCATCAGCTTGTTCGGCTGCTTGCGGGGCCCGTAGTGGCTAGGCCTAGTACCTTTTGAAGAGCTCTTAGTTTTGTATATTCTTTTGTCGACACGTTTATTTGCACTGGTGGCGAACTTTGATGCCCACTGGATGTAATATGTGTAATAGCCATGATAGCCTAGCGTAAGTTGCTTGCTTATTTATTTCCTTGTTTTCTTGTTTATTTGTTTGCTTGTAGTGAGTGCAGTTCTTTTTCCGCGGTTTGCTAATGGCCGCAATAACCTATTTTTAAAACTAGGCCACAATAACCATGGGCTACATATTTACTGTAGTGACACTGGGCCTCCTACGGGTCGTAGAAACAATGGGCCCTCTATGGGCCGTAGACACAATGGGCCTTCTACGGGCCGCATCATCAATGGGCCATATACGGGCCATATGATCGATAGGCCAAACATGGGCCAATAACAGACCGCATTATGGCCATAAACGGGCTAGAGTTGGAATCGTCCGTTCATGGGCCGACCATAATGGGCCGTCGTTAATAGGCCGTATTTGATGACGCTATGAAAACAGCCCAATGTATTAACGGGCCACAAACGGGCCGACTGTAACCACAGGCTGAATTTGACCCACAAGCAGAAAATGACAATAATGGGTCGTAAGTAACCGAATGCTGGAAATGAGCCCAAGAATAAATGGTCCTAAGAAGGCCGAAAGATAACATGGGCTCGAAATGGCCCAATGGAATAATGGGCCATTAATGGGTATAAAGTGATACACTATTAATTACTGGCCAGTTTCACCACGGGTCGTTAATGGGCCAAGAGTTACAAAGGGCCTCATATGGGCCGAAAGACGTCATGGGCCATACATGGGCCGGAAGTTAAACGGGCTGGAATTATATTGGACAGCCTAGATGATGCTACTGGGCCTTTTTCGGATAGGTCGTAACGGGCCCTAGGTTAGCAGGCTGTAAATGGGCTATATGTGAACATGCTGTTAACAGGCTTTCCATGGGCCGGCCCGCCACCTCTTGACCAAGTCAAACGAGTCGGCCTTTTCACAGGAATGGGCCTCTATTGGGCCGTGCCATGTGTCGATGTATCATAGGCGCCTTCGGTCCAATGAGTGGATGACATCCGTCGCAGTTAGCCGGCACGTGTTTCCTCTAAGAAATGATGATTTTACACGTGGAAAATCCCCATTGGTCGGGGCTGTTAACGATTATTGGATCCAAAACTAGCCCCGATAGCTTAACGGCAAGCCGTTACGGTGGATGCCACGTGTCGGTCACCCTTGATGAAAGCACTTCTGTGACGCGTAATTTATCATCATGGAAGTGGAAACTTCCATGATGATAATTTTGGTAATGTCATGGAACACTTCTACAACAGCACAGGTATGACTATCTTGATTCTGTCATAAAATCTTCATGGATGTACATGCATGACAGAAAACGTGACCTACTGTGACAAACACGTATCATCACGAAAGTGTATTTTTTTGTAGTGAAATTTACTTAGGACGGCAGGGTAATACCGCATATAGGTAGGTATGGTGGACTCATCTGGAATAACTTGGGTTTTAGGTTTTTGATGTACAAGCAGAATTCCCACTTAGTACAGGCGAAGACTAGAAAATAGATTGAGAAGCAGCCAGCTAGAGAGCAACAACGGTCATGAACATGCATTATGCATAAGTAATATTGGACACTAGCATGAGTAGGATATGAACACCATGAACATAAATATCATAGAGGCTATGTTGGTTTTGATTCAGCTACATGCATGAACATGTGCCAAGTCAAGCCACTCGAACATTCAGAGGAGGATACCATATCATCATACTACATCATAATCATTTTAATGCCATGTTGACATCCAAGATGAATCATTATCCACTCCTAGCTACTTACACATGGCATGAGGAACTATAATCCCTAACTGTCATTGCAAACATGTTTGATCATAATAGGCGGAATCATGGATACTAGGTTAAACATATTTACAGAAACAGAACAATTCGAGTTCATACCTGTTTCTCTCTGCCACGATCAGTTCATCGAATATCATCATTATTGCCTTTCACTTGCATGGCCGAATGATTTGAAAATAATAATAGTTCAAGAGTGCCATGGACTATCGGGGAAGCTGATCCACGAATACCTATGGGGCCGGCGGACCGAGCCCCTTTCGGTTCGGCGGGGGGTGGAGATCGCACGAAGAGCAGATCGAGGCGAAGCACACGAGCAGTTTACCCAGCTTTGGAGCTCTCCGGAGAGATAACACTCCTACTGCTGCTTGTCTGATTGTATTATGTTCTTGCTCGAGAGAGCTAAGTGTTTTCTGGCTTTCGAATGATCCGAACCCCTTCTACGTTGCGCATGGTCCTCCTTTTATACGTTAAAGGGGTCACCGACAGGTGGCAACGTAAACAAGGTTACAAATGTAAAAAGAGAGGTGGTTGGTACAGTTACTTGTACAGTGTATCCTACCTAACCCTGACGGCAGGGGACAAAGGCAGTAAATGCCCGTCTGCGTCGCCCAAACAGTGCAGGAAAGGTACCGTCAGGGACGCCACCGCTCGCCACGATGGCAGTCTTGTCAGCTTCGCGTGCCACCGCGCACCCCTGGCTGCACAGCCTCCCGCCACGCGTGCCTGGAAAAGCCCTCAGGGCGACATGTTGGTGGATGTGCTGGAGCGTGGGCATAGAGTGGCCGCCTGCCGCGGCTAGCGCCTTGCCGCGGCCGTTGTCCTGTCGGGCCCGGAAGCTTGTCGCTTGCCGAGCCTTGCCGGGACGCGCGTCGCGTCGCGGCAAGTTCCTTGAAATGCCTTGGTTGGCCTTCCCGGCAAGCTCCTCTTGCCGGGTCCTTGTCTCTTGAGCTTAAATACTTTGTTCTTGAATGGCTCCAAGGGAACCATGGAGGACATTGGCGGTCGTCCGGCAAGCCTTGCCGCGGGGTGCTGCAACTGCCCGTGCACAAGTTCGGGGTACTAGGGGACCCCTATTCTAGTACACCGACAGGATCCCCCGGGCCTGGGCCATACACGGTGCCGAGCGCTGTTGGGCTAGGCCCAAGGCAGGGTACGGGCACACGCGGCCTGGGCCACGCCGAATCTTGCTCCGTATCCACCGCGCCCTCCCTAACAGCACGCGTCGAATGCGGCATCGTGGGAGAGTTCGTGGGTGGTTTCTTTATTCGGAAGGGCGAAACGTCCGCCCCCTCCCTCTTTATAAGCAGGGGAAACAGGGGCAGTTCGTTCCCCCTCGCTGGTTGCTACTACTCCATCTTCACAAACCTCCGCCGCTCCCCCCTTCCTCTCGAAGCCAAGAGAGCAGCGCTCCGCCCTCCCCATTGCCACCAGCATCACCAACACCGCCGATCTCCCCCACCACCTCCGCCATGGCTCCAAAAGCCGACAAGGGGAAGGGCGTGAAGTCGGCCGAGGCGCAGCGGCTCGCGGCGCTGCGGAAGGAGCGGGCGATCTTCTCCCCCCAGCTCGGCGCGAAGGAGCTGAGGGAGTACTTCTACCTCTTTTGGTCGACGGAGACGCGAGCGCACCCGCGCACGAGGGTACTCCCGGCCGCCGCATCGGAATTGGCTCCAAACGGGTACCCATTTTTCGCGCTGTTCTTCTATTGCGGGCTCTGCTCGCCCTTCTCAGAGTTCTTCTGCGACATAATGAACACCTACGGGCTCCGCCTCCTTGATTTCACCCCCAATGCCGTTCTGACCATGGCAGTTTTCGCACATTTGTGCGAAAACTTTGTCGGAGTCCACCCCAACGTAGCCCTTTTCCGCCACTTCTTCATGCCTCGAGTCGAGAGAGGAGAGCCGCTTGCTGGAGGGATCGCCTGGATCTCGAGAGTCGGCAAGAAGGAGGCGTATCTGGAGGGTGAGCTCCGTAGCAAGTGGGAGGAGTGGAGAGCGGAGTGGTGTTGGATCGTTGAGGAGAACCCGCAGCCGTTCACTGCCCTGCGCCAAGCTCCCATAGTGCGTGGCAACAATTGGAGCAACATGGCCCCGGAGGACGAGAGGCTGAAGATCGCCATCACTAGGATCCTTCGCCTCAGGCTTGCCGGGCTCACTATAGGCGTTGTCGGCGCAGATTTCCTCCGCCGCCGCATTGCCCCCCTGCAGGAGAGGGGGAGGCCCGCCTGGGAATTCAAGAACTCGGCAGACATCATGAGGCTGCGGCCGGGCCTCAACTACAATTTCACCGACCTGGAGCTAGATGCAATGCTCCTGGAGTTGTTCAAACGCGATCCCCAGCACCCATTCACGCTGCCGAGGGGCGTAGTTCCATTGTGCAATAATTCTTTGCTTGACCGGATCCGCGCCATGATGCCGTTGTGCGATTCACACGGAATCGTTCCAACTTGGCAAGAGCCTGCGGATGACGTCGTGCAAGCGTTCTTCGATGACTTGGTGGAAGTGCCGGTCCGCGCTGACGAGCAGAAGAGCCTCACCCGTGACACCACCGACGAGGAGCTGCAGCGCATCGCCACTAGGGCGGAAGAGGTTGCGGCAGCAGCTGCCGCGGGCGCGTTCGGGTTCACCACGGAGGAGGCGTAGGCAGCAGAGGCGGCAAGCCTTGCCGAGCGCGAGGATTTTGCCGGCGAGGAAGATCTTGCCGGCCCTGAAGACGAGCCGAGCGAGCCCGGCGAAGAAGAACCTGAGCCTTCAGAAAGCTTGCCGCAGGCGGAGCCCCCGGCCCCGCCAAGAAGGCGTCTTCGCAGGGCCGCGGACGTGGCGGGGCAGCAGACGGGTCAACAGCCGCCGAGCCGCGCGACACGCTCTACCGCGGCAAGTACCGTTGCCGCGGGAGCGCCTCACGCTGCTGCAGCAACTCGAGCGGGATCTTCCCGGTCCACCGCCACCGCCCCTGCCAAGAGGGCAAGGGAACCTACTCCTCCGCCTTGCCGCACCGGAGGGGAGCTGGATTTCGACCTCTCCGCGCTCAGCTCCGACGAGGAAGAGGAAGAGTTAGTTTCTTTGGAGTTCTTGTAGTTCCTCAATTTTTATTGTTCTTCAATCTTGTATTTGACTTGCTTCAATCTGAACCCCTTCCCTTTCAGGACGCTGGCTCAGAGAGCGGTGAAGAGAGCCAAGGCCCCGGTGATTGTCATCGAGGATGATCTCACCGCGTCACCAGGGGGTGAGTCTGAGACCACCTTGACGGACCCGGCAGCTACTCCACAAAGTAGCCCCCAGCGCAGCCCCCAGCGTAAGTTCATAGCTTGTTTCCTGCTGTCGGGCGCGCATGAGTGCTTTTTCTTTTGCTAATATCTTGACTGTTGATTTGTGTACGAGCAGAACAGCCACATCAGGAGCGCCCAGAAGCTGGTCCCGAAGTGCCATCTCCTTCGACTACGCCGCCAAGGCAGGAGCCCCCGGCAAGGGAGCGCTCTCCGGCAAGGGAGAACTCTCCGGCAAGGGGCAGCTCTCCGGCAAGGGACAACACCAACGATCCTGCGGCGGCTGAGACCGCAACTGCAGATCTTGGTACAGGTAATCCACTTGTCTAAGAACTTCCCTTGGGTTCTTCTTCTTCTGATCTTCTTCTTGCATATTTGCTTGACTTTTCTCCCTTCTTCGTTCTTCAGATCCATCTGCTGCAGAGCTAATGGAGATAGAGGACGCCGGCGAGGAAGGCGTGCGTGGCAGCAACGACGACGCCGCCGTTAACAAAGAAGGGGCCGGTGCTGATGAGCCTGCTGGCGAAGAGGCCGCCAAGGCTGCCGCCGCGGAAGCTGGCGAGGGGTCGGGCGATCGCACTGACGGCCCTGAGGCCACAGGAGCACCAGGCGCTACGCCGACCGCCGATCCCTCCGCCGCTGCCGCGGAGCCAGGCTCCGAAGAGCCCCAGCCCGGCGCCTACTTGAAGGCCGGCGACGGCATCTTCATCAACCTCCCCTGGGCGTCAAGCTCCAGGGCGCCGGTCGAAGGGGAGAGTTTCGATGAAGAGCTGCTCGCCTGTGCTAGGCTGTCATTGGTTGATACGCCAAGCAGCAGTAGTGGCGAGCCTGAGGAGGAGCAGCTGCTGCGGAAGCTGCTGGCGCTCTATCGCGCCCGACAAGCCAAATTGGCCTCCCGAGAAGCACTCGTCACGAAGGCGGGAGTGGATATGGAGAAGCGCGCGGAGGAGCTCAGGGGCCTCAATCAAGAAGCTCTCCGGGCCCTGGCACAGGAGCGGGAGCGACTCGCCGAGGAGCGCACGGCCTTCCTTCTCGAGAAGGCCGAAGCTAAGGAGGAACAAAGGCTTGCTGCCGAGAAGCAGTCCGCGCGAGAAGGCAAGTTGGTGCAGCTGAAGGCCCACCTTGACAGCTACGAAGAGGAGCTCGTCGCGCGCGAGGAAACACTTGGCGGGGATCTCAAAGAAGCAAGGGATGCTGCCGCAACTGCAGAGGCCGCCAAGAAGGAGCTGGAGGCGAGGGTGGCGCAGCTGGAGGCGAACATCAAGAAGAGCAGTGAGGAGCTCGCCGTGCTTAAGCATGAGCGCGAGAAGGATGCTGCCGCCCATGGTGAGCTGCAGGGTCTTCTCGCTGAGAGGAACAAGGAGCTCAGCGCCGCCAAGGACTCCAAAGCGGATCTCGAGATGAAGCTGGCCACGCTGACTCAGACGCTGGACGACGCCAAGGAGCGAGAGAAGACTTTGTCGGAGAAGGTCAAGGCCAGCGAGGCGCTGCTGGTGAGCATCGCCGTCACCCAGAACTCATTCAGGGAGACGGTGGAGCACTGGACCGAGGGTCTGATGAATATCGCCGCAGTCGTCGACGGGGAGCTGGCGCAGCTGGGGATGGAGGACTTCGGGTATTCTTCCGACGAGCATCTCCAACCCAGTGCCAAGCTCAGCTTGTTCTTCAAGGGCGTGGCGACGGCACTCCAGCCGCTCCGGGAGAAGATCCCCAAGCAGCTGGCCGACGAGTAGCGCAGGATCTGCGCAGGAGCTCTCCAGAAGGTGTTGATGAAGGTGGCCTTCCGCAATCCAGGCCTCAACCTCACCAACGTCCTCAAATCCCTGCCGCCGGATGCCGACCGGGAAGCGCTCAAGGCCCTTGTCGCACCCATTGTGGACAAGGTGAGCGAGATCAGGAGGGTTGAGTGCGATCGCGTAGATTAGGCCGCCCGTTTCTTCTTTCCCCTGTCGCTGTTAATCATGTTATGAAAAATAGTCTGTTAGAGCTGCGACAAGTTATCTTGTAATGTAACTTTATTTCTGGTATCGTCTGCTATGTTATTTCCTTTACTAGATTCCTTCCTTTGTATGTTTTTACCCTACGCTTTTAGGGAACTTGTCGGCGCAGGCACCCGAGCCGCGAGCGCTGAGTGCAGGACATCAGCAGCCTGCTGGCGGTGCCGCTTCCGACAAGAAACCTTGTCGCGACTAGTTGCAGCACACTTAAGTTGTTGAGCGGACTCAAAACAAGGTAAGGGCGCAACTAGCTACGAGTTGGTTCCTCCGCGCATAGGTTTTCCATACAAAGCACGGTCGTTCGAGGAAGATAACTTAGAAAAATTAAAAACTAATTTCTCAAACTTTGGCAACTTAGCTTTTCTGTCGTTTGCTTCCCGGCAAGACGAAACTTCCTTAAACGACGCCTGGTCCACACCATTATCTTCTCCTTCCCCCCGGCAAACTTGTGTGCGAGGGGACCTTCCTTTCCTTTGTTGAGAAAAAGACAGAAGAGAAAATAAAGATATGGAGCCTTTCGGCTCGTTATCGCTTACCGGGGGCAGGTGCTGCACAGAGTGTTAGATAATGCATGCAAGAAAGAATATAATGCATGAAATCGACAAGATGTGTGGAGCACATGAGCTTTACTTATGCACGGGATCTGCGCCCGGCTTTGTACAAAGGATTACATGCAACGGCGGAAAGACTTGTACAAAAGGTGGTTGCCGGAACGGGTTCCGGCAAGCGCGCCCTACGGGTAAAACTTACGAAGATGCTCTATGTTCCAGGAGTTACTCACCGGAATGCCATCTTCGGTCTCAAGGCGGACGGCGCCAGGCCTAGTGACTCGTTTCACCCGATAAGGGCCTTCCCACTTCGGCGTCAACTTGTTGGAATTCTTGGCGGACTGAATGCGCCGAAGAACAAGGTCGCCTTCCTCGAAGCTTCTGGCATTAACTTTGCGGCTATGGTAGCGGCGCAAAGCTTGCTGGTATCGAGAAGCTCGTACAGCAGCCTGAAGACGATCCTCCTAAAGGAGCAGCGCGTCATCTTGTCGCAGCTGCTCTTGCTCAAGCTCATCATAAGCGAGCACTCGAGGTGACCCGTATACGAGTTCCGTGGGGAGAAGTGCCTCTGCTCCATAGACTAGAGCGAAAGGTGTCTGGCCAGTGGCTCGATTTGGTGTCGTCCTGATCGACCAAAGAACCACCGGTAGCTCCTCGATCCAGTTTTGCCCGCACTTGTGCAGCCTGTCGAAAGTCCTGGTCTTGAGCCCGCGCAGCAATTCAGCATTTGCCCTCTCCGCTTGACCGTTGCTTCTCGGATGAGCAACAGAAGCGAAGCAGACCTTGGCGCCAAGATCTTGGACGTACTGCATGAAGGTGCGGCTCGTGAATTGCGTCCCGTTGTCGGTGATGATCCTGTTAGGGATTCCGAAACGGCAAACAATCGACCTGAAGAACTTGACTGCTGACTGTGCTATCACCTTCCTCACTGGTTGCACTTCCGGCCACTTTGTGAACTTGTCGATTGCAACGTACAACTACTCAAAGCCCCCGGCAGCTCGGGGGAAGGGGCCGAGGATATCGAGCCCCCAGACTGAAAATGGCCAGGATAAAGGGATCATCTGGAGAGCTTGAGCTGGCTGGTGTATCTGCTTGGAATGCAACTGGCACGCTTCACACTTGGTTACTTATGCAGTTGCATCCTGGAGGGCTGTCGGCCAAAAGAAACCTTGCCGGAACGCTTGGCCGGCAAGTGCTCTGGCGCCAATGTGGTGACCACATATTCCTCCGTGTATCTCTGCCAACAGCTTTTTCCCATCTTCCCGGCAAATACACTTCAATTTTAAACCGTTGAGTCTTCTTCTGTACAGTATGCTATCGACAAACTGGTACATACTTGACTGCCGGGCTACTTTTTCACTTCTTCTTGCTCTTCGGGAAGTTCTCCTGTCTGAAGGAAATGGACAATTTGCTGTGCCCATGCTGGAGCTTGTGGCTCGACAACAAGGACTAAAGGCACATCTGCTGCTGCGGAAACATCTGCTTCTACGGCAAGAGCCTGTGGCTCGGGCGGAGCTTGATGTTCCCCAGCAAGCTTGCCGGAGCAAAGCTTGTCGGGAGAGTCTACTACGACAGAACAAACCATAAGGCTTGCCGGAGCAGACCGCTCCTCAGCACTCTTGATGTTGATTTTGGGGACTTTCTTGGCGGCGGCTTCGGGGAGCTCTGCCAGAAAGTAGTCGCTAGAAATCAACTTCCTCTTCTTGCTTAGTCCAGTCGATGGGGTTATGGATGGTTGAGTCAGCTTGAGCACAAAGATCCCTGGTTCCACAGGCAACTTTAGTGCGGCGCACTTTGACAGGCCATCAGCAATGTCATTCTGAGCTCTTGGAACATGCTCCATCTATAGGCCGTCAAAGCGCTCTTCTAGCTTTCTCACTTCATCAACATATGCTTCCATCAATGGACTCTGATAGTTCTTGTTCACTTGGCGGATGACAAGTTGTGAGTCACCCCTGACAATGAGCTTCTTGATCCCAAGGTCTGTGTCAGGACCCTGACTCAATGCCACATCGATCTAGCATGTAACACCTCATATCACTTTGCGGCCTCACGCACGGTATTCCCACGGGTGTCGCCTTACCTTTGCCCGGGACCGTTTGCGGCTTTTGGCACACGTATATGATAGTGTCGCTAGCATCCATATGATAAGGAGCCCGGGATGACATAGCTAGTCGTAAACCCAAAGTGGCACAAACTTACAGGGACAGGCATCCATGACCCAGCATCAAACGTGTCGGTTATCAGCGAGTGATTCCAGGCTGTAGCACTGGGCTAGCAGGACTCCGGTGAACCGGGCTGTAGCGGGCTAACAGGACTCCGGTATTCATCGCGTGACATTTCCCCGAAGGGACAGACACAGGAACGAAGAAGGACACATGCCGGCTAGCCTAGGTGTTCCGGAGCAGTAGCAAGCTACCATGGCTCGGTGGAAACACTAGGAGACATTTCCCGGTAAGAGAGGCTACTAAAGATAAACAACTAGATGGTCAGATCCCACACATACCAAGCATTTCAATAACATACACACAATATGCTCGATATGTGCAAATACAACATGGCATCACAACATGACTCCACGACTCAAGTAATTTATTCAATAGGCTCCGAGGAGCGAGATATTACAAACATGGGTCTCATGACCCAACAATCAGAGCATACAAGTCAAAGCACATGCGGAAGCTCAACATGTCTGAGTATAGACATCTAGAAATGAAAAAGGCTGAGAAGCCTGACTATCTACCAGATCCTGTCGAGGGCACAAGATCGTAGCTAAGGTAACAAGCTAAACATCGAAGCCCACGTGGAACTACTAGTGAGACTGAAGTCTCTCTGCAAAAACATAAATTAAGCAACGTGAGTACAAATGTACCCAGCAAGACTTACATCAGAACTAAGTACATATGCATCATTATCAACAAAGGGGATGGTGGGGTTTAACTACAGCAAGCCAGCTTTGACTCGGTGGCAATCTTGAACTACGACTGCAAGTAACTCTTTTGAGGTGGCGCACACGAGTCCACATATTCACCATATCAATACACAACTATGGATCCGCTCTCGTCTACCTACGAGAACGCCGTCCATAGCACTCACGCTTATCTTGCGTATTTTAGAGTATCCACTTTCACTTGTCTATGAACTGATATAAGCAACCCAGAAGTCCTTTACCCCGGACACGGCTATTCGAATAGATGATGTTAACCCTGCAGGGGTGTACTTCTTCATACATGTTTCCACCACTTAGCGTCTGCACACGACATGTGCTCGGCAGACTTCAAGCGAAAGCCGACGTGGGTGTAGACCACGACCTACCTAAACACTCAAGTCTCCAGTCCAGGTTTATCGCCTATTCGGATTCCATCCATGAGGAGATCCGGCCGGAGTTTCGCTCACAGCCCCAAACGATGTGAACAGGGTTCCGTGACACCAAACGGGCGCTCGGTATACCCGGCCACGTGCCTACCGCATCACAGCCCACCCCTCCGGTCAGCACTGTGCACGGCCTCCAGCATACTACAAACACCAGAAACTACTTGCAACTCCTGGGCAGAGGACTTGGGTGAATAAGAAGTCGAGCGGGGTCATATTTCAGGGCCCAATGTATGGTAGTAGCTGAATCATGGATCACAAACACATAACTCTGTTCCTGAGGACGGCTGCAATGAGACAACCCACCATGTACTCCTACATGGCCTCTCACCGCTACATTCACCAAATCGTGTTCACACTCTTAGCTCACACACAGTAGGACATGTTCACACACCTCTGATTCATCCCCGATGAATCAGACCT
The DNA here is from genome assembly GCF_002162155.2 of Triticum dicoccoides. Classification (NCBI taxonomy): domain Eukaryota; kingdom Viridiplantae; phylum Streptophyta; class Magnoliopsida; order Poales; family Poaceae; genus Triticum; species Triticum dicoccoides. Next base: position 390,868,803 of record NC_041391.1, read on the forward strand.
GACTCAACTCTAAGCAGTAGCAGGCATGACAAACAAACATGAATGAGTAGGCACAACAGGGCTCAAACAACTCCTACTCATGCTAGTGGGTTTCATCTATTTACTGTGGCAATGACAGGTCATGCAAAGGATAAAGGGGTTCAGCTACCGCAGCAAGTAACAGATGAATCGGTGTTGTCCTAATGCATTAAAAGAGAGCAGGAGCGAGGGAGTAGGATTGTATCGGAATGAACAAGGGGGTTTTGCTTGCCTGGCACTTCTGAAGATAACATTGAGTCTTCATCAGTGTCAACGATCACATCATCGGTACAACGTCTATCGAGGGGGAACAACACCGGCAAACACAGAAGAAACACGATCAATGCAATGCACAATATGATGCATGCTATGACATGGCAATATGAATGTGTTTTGAGCTAATGCAACTAGCAACAGATTAAATGAAGTTGGTTTGAATACAAGATTCAAATTCCAACTCCATATATGGTTATTTAAATGCTCTTTATTTGTTTTGTCCAAAACAGAGGACAAACATTGTTCAAACATGCATGAAAATGGTACAGATGGATTCCTTGAATTTTCCTGATAATTTTTCATATATAAATTATTTAATTTGGAGTTACGGTTGAATTTCTATGAATTTAGAAGTTTATACAATTTTCTGGAATAATAAATCATTTAAGATTTATTTAAATTCCAGAAAGGAATTATTGCGTCAGCATGACCTCATAGTGACGTCAGCAGGTCAACGGGCGCCGTCCAGGTCAAACTGACCTATGGGCCCTGCGTGTCAGTGTCTGGACTAACTAACCTAATTAAAATTAACCCTAACTAACTTGGTTAGCCGGGCAGGGCCCGCATGTCAGTGGGAGAGAGGGGAGAGTCAAACTGGGCAGTGGGGTCAACCCACGCCGGTCAAGGGTCAACGGTCGCCGGCGTTTAGCCGACGGCGAGCCCAACGCGGCGGCGAGAGTGGTTTTGGCCGTTTCGGCAACCAAACGAGCCGCGGAGGGTGGCTATGGGTAGCTGGGAACATGCCGCAACTTCTGGTGGAGTCGGTTGGGGTCGGGGCGGCCGGAATCGGCACCGGCAATGACTTAGGTGGCCGCCGGAGTTCGATTGCGCGCGGGATCGCGTTTCAGTGCGTAGAAGAGCGGGGCAAGGGGCTAGAAGGGTGCTACGCATCGCGAGGAGTAGGTTGGACACTCCAGGGTGACCATTTGGTCACCGGAGCATCGTCGACGGCGAGCTCAGGCGGCGGTGCATCTCGGTCATCAAGGGGGCGACGGCTACGACAATCAAACGAAGAGGGGAAGAGGGGGAAACGGTGGCGGAGCTCACAGCGGGTGCAGCGGTGGCCTCGGCGAGGTCGGGGACGGTCCGGAGCCGACGAATTTGACGGTGATGGCCGGCGGGTCCGAGGTAGAAGACGAGCTCGGTGAGGCCGTTCGGGGGCTTCTGGAGGGGCAAGGCTCAGTGAGGTGGGTCGAGGACGGAGAGGCGGAGCTTGTGGGCTGGTCGGGGAAGCGAGGGAGGCCCGGTGGCTGTGGTGGCAGTGGACGGCGACGACGAGCGCGCTCGGGCGCGAGAGGGGGAGAGCAGAGAAGGGAGAAGGGGTCGGGAGAGAGTGAGAGAGAGGAGCGAGGGGGCTGCGTGGCTTCACCCGAAGAGGCCAGGGCGAAGCGTCAAGCAGGAGGTGGCCGGGGCGGCGTCGGCGCTCGCCACGCCTCGCCTCTGTCCTTCTGGCGAGGGAGGAAGACGACAGGGGAGGGAGGCGGCGGTGGGCTGGGCCGGAACGGAAGCTGGGCCGGCTCTGCTGCAGGTGAGCGCCAGCTAAGTGGCTGGGCTTCTCTCTTTTTTTATATTTCTGTTCTGTTTTCTATTTAATTGCCACTGAATTCAAATTCAAACAAATTTGAAAACAGTGCCAAAACTCCCCTGGATAATTTTATGTCACTTAAGGTCTACTCCTCATAAACATAAAATATCTCAAGGCATTTGAAAATATATTCATTATATATTATGAATATAACTCCAAATTCAAATAAAATATTGATTTAAAATCAGAGCCCAAATAATTCCTTAGAAATGTCCCAAAATTTTTGTTTGATTTATAACTCTTGCCAAAATTGTCAGAGCTATTTCTAGGGCATTTTGGATTTACTGATTGCAATTTTAGGGTTTCTTGCCCCTTTATTAAAATGATTTCCGAGGCTTTCAATTTCCTCATTTCAACTTTCAGAATATAGACATGATGCACACATGAAGCTAGCCTAGAGCATTACCAGAAGCTAGGGATGTGACAACTCACCCCCACTAAACAAGAATCTCGACCCGAGATTCAAGTGTAGGGTAAGACGAAGGGGAAACGCAAACTAGTATAATCTTCACGATCCAGGGTGCATTCCATAAGAGTGTTGATTTGATCACCATCATTATCTTGATGTCTTGCTCCGAGAACTCCAACCAACATGACAACGAGAGGAGAAGGAAACTCTAGAAGGATCAATCTTCTCGAAGGTCGAACAACTCAGGATTAACTCTCGGAATGAGACATAGCAACATCTCTCGAGCTGAGAGACGAAGCACACCTCTAGAGGGATGGAGTGGAGCAGATGACGAGGTTTACCAGGTAGACTACAATTCCACGCTTAAAAGGGTGGTGAATGGTTGTCAATGTAGCGAGGAGTTGAGTTGCCATGATACCATAACGGGGCACCTTAGGGAAGGTGACTTGTAGATATATCCCCTTAAGTGGCAAAAAGAATTACCTCTGATTCAAAGATCATTGAAACTCTTTAAACCAACCTAAGGCAATTCTCGACCGATCGTTTGGAGGGGGTCGGTAGAATGGCATACTCGGACTTGAATGATGTGGATTACCTTGTTGAAGACAACGTAATGGATGAATTTGCTTATCACCGGAAATGGAAGAGACCCATGGTAGAATGGCACAATGGCGGCGGAAGCTGGGAACAGAATGCAAATGCTGGGAATGATTCTAGTAACTGGGGAAGAACCCAACAATAGAGAGTGAATTCACTGTTTGAAAGGGTCATAGCATTGTCGAGGAAGCTGAGAGGAATCCGAGTTAGTGCTGATGACAACACGTAGCGCTTGTGCGTGCTCTCAAGAACTTGAGCATTTCCACAATCATCAAGGTTTTATCAACAACCGCGTCAAGGGTGCTGACAACACAACATACTACCATGATGAATAGCGATGGACGATGCAGATGCAAAGGAGGATAACACTTTCTCAGATTCCACCTTAGCGAGGCCAAGCAAATAAAATCTGGATGATCGACCGAGAGACATTTAGCACTCCGCTTCTAATGTTCTCCTTGATGTGCTAGCATAATCCACCCATAGATATGGTTTGATATCTAGAACATCAAGTAAAAAGGTCGGACTTCGGGAGCACAAAAATCCATAAGGAACAACTACTAGAATAAGTTCTACGAGATCCTTATGGGGAGGTGGCCAACTTCCTCAATCAAGATATTATAATAACAGGTCTTCCGGCTGGGTGTATTGGCCACGACATCCACTTTACCGGTTTCCGAGGGACCGATATTATAATTCTTGGGAAATGTTCCAACCATCACATCTGCCTGAGATTCAGATCTGGTTGGTGTCAGGATATCCCAGACTCATCAAGTCTAGAAAGAAAAATGAAAGTTTGCAACACAAATCGATGAGATAATGTTGCGGGATTCTCGGGGAGTGAGCTATGATAGTAAGCTCCAAAACATGAGCTGGTTCTGCTACAAACATGCGAACACGTTGTCCCAGACAAGCATGGCCACATAGTAGTCTTATAATTAAACACTACCGAGTTCAGGTGGAGAACCATCATCGAGGATATCGAAGTCTTTACGCAAGTCCATGGATTAGATCCCAAGCATAGACTTCTTTTCCTTGAACAAGTCAATCAGTGGCTTAGTGTGCTAGGGACACATATAGAATGAAGGTTGCAAGCCTCCAGACTACAGAATACTTCGCACGTGTGCATGACTGATTTGGGGATGATTCCAAAGGAAACAAAACAATCTTTCTCGAATACACGGCGGCAACTTGCATCAAATGCACATGAACTAGAGGAAGTCACTTCTTACATCCGAACATATGCTTCATGAGCTAGCATGAACAAATGCTTTCAAAAGTTTTCCAACACTAGCTTAATGTTCAGCAAAATTATGGAGAAGACAAGGATGTTGTCAATGGGCTCAACAACAATTCATCTGGGTTTCCTTTTAAAAGGAATTCCATAGTTAAGTGAACAAGTGATAGCATTGGTCAGACCCAAAAGATATAATGGTGTATGCTCGAGGGATCAACCACGAGTAAGACAACATTACGAGCATCGTTGGTACTGATTTGATTTGATGATAGCCCACACTCAAATCAAAGGATTGATAAGACAATAGGTCCAGCAACTAATCACAAGGACCAATCGATGAAGATATCATCTTTCTTCAGCACACACTACACAAGAATATCCCTTTGGAACGAACTAAGTCAGGCAAGCTTTTATCTTCCAACTCTCCAAGTTGTTGTCTAGCTTAACCAACTAGCTCAGGGATATCTAACACCGAATTTTGGAGAGAAGGTGGTTCACAAGAACCCAACTTGATCACGAGATCAACATAGCGGTCAGGCGACAACCTGGTGATACTTCCGAGAAGAAATTTGGAATATCATGAACCACCGGTATGTTACTAAGCTCGAGAACAATCTTGCTTTTCAGGGCAAGACGATATGATCAAATAAGCAAGGATTGGCACTATCCTAACTCACTGATCGGAGAGTGCACCAGAAATAAGGACTAGGTAGCACAATCAACCTTAGGGTGATGATTCAATAATCAACACGCTAAGAATGAGGTTATCGTCCATTTAACTACCAAGCAATGGAGTTGCTAGCAGTATTGATTTCACACGCCATGATTCATTTGTCGGCATTCCGGTTACAATAACACGGAAACCGAGAAATTATCAATGATGATCAGAAGTATTACTGCGTCAAGAATTCATAAGATGGTGTGCAATTCCCATGATATTCCTGATATAAAGATGGTAATACTTCAAGGTAGAACAGACCAGAAGCTGGATTGGCATTTTGATCTGCGGAATACAATTGCTTTGACCCAATCCTAGATGTGGATGAGATTCTGGAGTTTGTTTCTCCTATTCATTCTGAAATAGAATGGCTTGGCGGACCACAAGGGAAATAGGCATCGACGAACGAATGCACGCATACTCTTGACTATCAATTGATAGGCGAGGATCGGAAACAACTAAGATGGGACAACTCAAAAGAACATATGATTTTCTGAGTTGTGGATGCATGTATTAGCATGTCGAACGAAGTTCAACATATTTCTTCCGGATAACCCATGCAGAAAGGTAGAACTGGCAGAGCCACAATATATAATGGAGAACTCATCAAGAATATTCCTGTTGTGATATTTCAGTTCAACGAGGAACTTCTGCCATAAGTAGTTCATGGTATTTGGAAGAAGAAGATACCACGGACTTCAAGGACTATCGCAAAGGTTACTAATATCCTAAAGGCACTAGCAATTACTATCAACATGAAGTAGGTAGAGTGAATCTCGGGTTCAAGAACCCAGGAACAGAATGCCTACTAACTAAATGGCATCACGGGATGCTTTCTAGAGTAAAGGCCAGAATTTTCACACTGGGAACACAAAACGTTGCTAGATTACTAGGTGACTCCCTAAAACACCTAGGGTCATAATAATTCTTCCAACATATATGTCGAGGCAATAAAGTACCTCAACTCACTAATTTGTGTGATTAATCTGACCAAAAGGACATCAGGATCGGGAAGAACGGATTTGCAAATGCATCAGACTGTTTAGAAACCTGGGAAGACTCGGACAGCATAACGGCTATAAATGCTCAAAAAGATTTGAGACATGCTACAAAAATGGTGGCATAGCCACTCAGAAGCACAATACCAAGGTTTCGAGATCAACAGTTAACATACGGAAGTAATAGGAACTGAAACGAGGCTTAAGTCCAACAATCTTACAAGTCTACAGATTAGTAACACGTGATCCTGATAGAAAGAGAAGATAGCCTAGTTCCTTAACCCCGTAGGAAAGATAAGATGACTCAGATCAGAAGGGCATAAGGTATAAGGAGTAAAAAGAGCCTTACGTTCCATCCCACAATCAATTCCCTTATATAACTAAAGAATTTCTAGACTCAACTTCGACCAGTTTGGCTTGGTAATCCTACAGGCAGTCAAGCTCCGATACCAACGCTGTCAGGACCCCGACTCAATGGCACATCGATCTAGCATGTAACACCTCATATCACTTTGCGGCCTCACGCACGGTATTCCCACGGGTGTCGCCTTACCTTTGCCCGGGACCGTTTGCGCCTTTTGGCACACGTATATGATAGTGTCGCTAGCATCCATATGATAAGGAGCCCGGGATGACATGGCTAGTCGTAAACCCAAAGTGGCACAAACTTACAGGGACAGGCATCCATGACCCAGCATCGAACGTGTCGGTCATCAGTGAGTGATTCCAGGCTGTAGCACTGGGCTAGCAGGACTCCGGTGAACCGGGCTGTAGCGGGCTAACAGGACTCCGGTATTCATCGCGTGACATTTCCCCGAAGGGACAGACACAGGAACGAAGAAGGACACATGCCGGCCAGCCTAGGTGTTCCGGAGCAGTAGCAAGCTACCATGGCTCGGTGGAAACACTAGGAGACATTTCCCGGTAAGAGAGGCTACTAAAGATAAACAACTAGATGGTCAGATCCCACACATACCAAGCATTTCAATAACATACACACAATATGCTCGATATGTGCAAATACAACATGGCATCACAACATGACTCTACGACTCAAGTAATTTATTCAATAGGCTCCGAGGAGCGAGATATTACAAACATGGGTCTCATGACCCAACAATCAGAGCATACAAGTCAAAGCACATGCGGAAGCTTAACATGTCTGAGTACAGACATCTAGAAATGAAAAAGGCTGAGAAGCCTGACTATCTACCAGATCCTGTCGATGGCACAATATCGTAGCTGAGGTAACAAGCTAAACGTCGAAGCCCACGTGGAACTACTAGTGAGACTGAAGTCTCTCTGCAAAAACATAAATTAAGCAACGTGAGTACAAATGTACCCAGCAAGACTTACATCAGAACTAACTACATATGCATCATTATCAAACAAAGGGGATGGTGGGGTTTAACTGCAGCAAGCCAGCTTTGACTCGGTGGCTATCTTGAACTACGACTGCAAGTAACTCTTTTGACGTGGCGCACACGAGTCCACATATTCACCATATCAATACACCACTATGGATCCGCTCTCGTCTCCCTACGAGAACGCCGTCCATAGCACTCACGCTTATCTTGCGTATTTTAGAGTATCCACTTTCACTTGTCTATGAACTGATATAAGCAACCCAGAAGTCCTTTACCGCGGACACGGCTATTCGAATAGATGATGTTAACCCTGCAGGGGTGTACTTCTTCATACATGTTTCCACCACTTAGCGTCTGCACACGACATGTGCTCGGCAGACTTCAAGCGAAAGCCGACGTGGGTGTAGACCACGACCTACCTAAACACTCAAGTCTCTAGTCCAGGTTTATCGCCTATTCGGGTTCCATCCATGAGGAGATCCGGCCGGAGTTTCGCTCACAGCCCCAAACGATGTGAACAGGGTTCCGTGACACCAAACGGGCGCCCGGTATACCCGGCCACGTGCCTACCGCATCACAGCCCACCCCTCCGGTCAGCGCTGTGCACGGCCTCCAGCATACTACAAACACCAGAAACTACTTGCAACTCCTGGACAGAGGACTTGGGTGAATAAGAAGTCGAGCGGGGTCATATTTCAGGGCCCAATGTATGGTAGTAGCTGAATCATGGATCACAAACACAAAACTCAGTTCCTGAGGACGGCTGCAATGAGACAACCCACCATGTACTCCTACATGGCCTCTCACCGCTACCTTCACCAAATCGTGTTCACACTCTTAGCTCACACACAGTAGGACATGTTCACACACCTATGATTCATCCCCGATGAATCAGACCTGACTCAACAATAAGCAGTAGCAGGCATGACAAACAAACATGAATGAGTAGGCACAACAGGGCTCAAACAACTCCTACTCATGCTAGTGGGTTTCATCTATTTACTGTGGCAATGACAGGTCATGCAAAGGATAAAGGGGTTCAGCTACCGCAGCAAGTAACAGATGAATCGGTGTTGTCCTAATGCATTAAAAGAGAGCAGGAGCGAGAGAGTAGGATTGTATCGGAATGAACAAGGGGGTTTTGCTTGCCTGGCACTTCTGAAGATAACATTGAGTCTTCATCAGTGTCAACGATCACATCATCGGTACAACGTCTATCGAGGGGGAACAACACCGGCAAACACAGAAGAAACACGATCAATGCAATGCACAATATGATGCATGCTATGACATGGCAATATGAATGTGTTTTGAGCTAATGCAACTAGCAACAGATTAAATGAAGTTGGTTTGAATACAAGATTCAAATTCCAACTCCATATATGGTTATTTAAATGCCCTTTATTTGTTTTGTCCAAAACAGAGGACAAACATTGTTCAAACATGCATGAAAATGGTACAGATGGATTCCTTGATTTTTCCTGATAATTTTTCATATATAAATTATTTAATTTGGAGTTACGGTTGAATTTCTATGAATTTTAGAAGTTTATACAATTTTCTGGAATAATAAATCATTTAAGATTTATTTAAATTCCAGAAAGGAATTATTGCGTCAGCATGACCTCATAGTGACGTCAGCAGGTCAACGGGCGCCGTCCAGGTCAAACTGACCTGTGGGCCCTGCGTGTCAGTGTCTGGACTAACTAACCTAATTAAAATTAACCCTAACTAACTTGGTTAGCCGGGCGGGGCCCGCATGTCAGTGGGAGAGAGGGGAGAGTCAAACTGGGCAGTGGGGTCAACCCACGCCGGTCAAGGGTCAACGGTCGCCGGCGTTTAGCCGACGGCGAGCCCGACGCGGCAGCGAGAGTGGTTTTGGCCGTTTCGGCAACCAAACGAGCAGCGGAGGGTGGCTATGGGTAGCTGGGAACATGCCGCAACTTCTGGTGGAGTCGGTTGGGGTCGGGGCGGCCGGAATCGGCGCCGGCGATGACTTAGGTGGACGCCGGAGTTCGGTTGCCCGCGGGAGCGCGTTTCAGTGTGTAGAAGAGCGGGGCAAGGGGCTAGAAGGGTGCTACGCATCGCGAGGAGTAGGTTGGACACTCCAGGGTGACCATTTGGTCACCGGAGCATCGTCGACGGCGAGCTCAGGCGGCGGTGCATCTCGGTCATCAAGGGGGCGACGGCTACGGCAATCAAACGAAGAGGGGAAGAGGGGGAAACGGTGGCGGAGCTCACAGCGGGTGCAGCGGTGGCCTCGGCGAGGTCGGGGACGGTCCGGAGCCGACGAATTTGATGGTGATGGCCGGCGGGTCCGAGGTAGAAGACGAGCTCGGTGAGGCCGTTCGGGGGCTTCTGGAGGGGCAAGGCTCAGTGAGGTGGGTCGATGACGGAGTGGCGGAGCTTGTGGGCTGGTCGGGGAAGCGAGGGAGGCCCGGTGGCCATGGTGGCAGTGGACGGCGGCGACGAGCGCGCTCGGGCGCGAGAGGGGGAGAGCAGAGAAGGGAGAAGGGGTCGGTAGAGAGTGAGAGAGAGGAGCGAGGGGGCTTCGTGGCTTCACCCGAAGAGGCCAGGGCGAAGCGGCAAGCAGGAGGTGGCCGGGGCGGCGTCGGCGCTCGCCACGCCTCGCCTTTGTCCTTCTGGCGAGGGAGGAAGACGACAGGGGAGGGAGGCAGCGATGGGCTGGGCCGGAACGGAAGCTGGGCCGGCTCTGCTGCAGGTGAGCGCCAGGTAAGTGGCTGGGCTTCTCTTTTTTTTATATTTCTGTTCTGTTTTCTATTTAATTGCCACTGAATTCAAATTCAAACAAATTTGAAAACAGTGCCAAAACTCCCCTAGATAATTTTATGTCACTTAAGGTCTACTCCTCATAAACATAAAATATCTCAGGGCATTTGAAAATATATTCATTATATATTATGAATATAACTCCAAATTCAAATAAAATATTGATTTAAAATCAGAGCCCAAATAATTCCTTAGAAATGTCCCAAAATTTTGGTTTGATTCATAACTCTTGCCAAAATTGTCAGAGCTATTTCTAGGGCATTTTGGATTTACTGATTGCAATTTTAGGGTTTCTTGCCCCTTTATTAAAATGATTTCCGAGGCTTTCAATTTCCTCATTTCAACTTTCAGAATATAGACATGATGCACACATGAAGCTAGCCTAGAGCATTACCAGAAGCTAGGGATGTGACAGTCTGCTGCGATCCTGACCGGCAAGCAACCCTTCATACTCTGAAGTATTGTTGGTTGCTTGCTCCTTGGGAAAGTGCATCTGGACTATGTACTTGAGGTGCTCTCCAGCGGGTGCGACAAGCAGCACGCCCGCACCGGCGCCTTGCAGCGAGAAGGCACCATCAAAGTACATCAGCCACTCTTTGCTCGCTTCCTTGACGAGGATGCTCGTCTATGGAATTTCTTCGTCTGGTGTTGGCGTCCACTCTGCTATGAACTCTGCCAATGCTCTGCTTTGGATAGTTGAAGTGCTCTCAAACTTGAGGCCAAAGCTTGATAGTTCCAGTGCCCACTCGACAATCCTGCCTGTTGCTTCTGGATTTTGCAGTATCCTCTTCAGCGGAAAGCGAGTGATGACTGTGATACCGTGTGCTTGGAAGTAATGGCGCAGCTTTCTCGAGGCCATGAGGAGGCCGAAAAGCAATTTCTGCACACCAGAGTACCTCGACCTAGCCCCCTGCAGAAGGGAACTGACAAAGTAAACTGGGCGCTGCACCATTCTCTTTTGCACCTTCTCATGCTCCTGCGCAGATCCATCCTCGTCGGGACCAGAGCTTGCCGGACCGGAGCTTGTCGGCGAAGCCCCTTGCTTGTCGCTGGATGCGCTTGCCGCGGTTGCTGGCTCATCATCTGCCTCCCTTTCTGCCACTAACGCAGCACTAACCACTTGATTGGTTGCCGCTATATACAGCAGCAACTTCTCTTGTGGTTTAGGTGCGACAAGCGTTGGGGTGGAGGATAGGTATCTCTTCAAGTCCTGTAACGCAGCCTCCGCCTCCAGAGTCCATTTCATTGGACCTGCCTTTTTCAAGATTTTGAAAAATGGCAGGGCGCGCTCAGCAGATCTGGAGATAAACCTGCTGAGAGCAGCTACGCAACCGGCAAGCCTTCATACATCCTTGACGCGCTTTGGTGCTTCGATCTGCTCAATGGCCTTGATCTTGTCGGGATTGGCTTCAATCCCCCGCTGGGACACGAAGAACCCGAGAAGCTTGCCGGAAGGGACTCCAAACACGCACTTCTCGGGGTTAAGCTTGAGGTTGATCTTGCGCAGATTTGCAAATGTTTCATCTAAGTCTTGAATCAGGATCGCCCTGTCCTTGCTCTTGACCACTATGTCATCCATGTAGGCCTCCACATTTCTGTGCATCTGCGGCTCAAAAGTGTGGTGGACTACCCTTGCAAATGTTGACCCAGCATTCTTCAAACCGAAAGGCATCCGTACGAAACAGTACGTGCCACACGGGGTGATGAATGCAGTCTTCTCCTCATCCTCTTCTGCCATGAAGATCTGATGATATCCTGAGTATGCATCAAGAAATAAAAGCAAATCACATCCAGCCGTGGAGTCAACAATCTGGTCAATGCACGGCAAGGGAAATGGGTCTTTGGGACAATCTTTATTGACATCGGTAAAGTCGATATAAAGGCTCCATTTCCTGTTAGCCTTGCGCACGACTACAAGATTGGCCAACCACGTGGGATGGAGCACTCCTCTGACAAGGCCTGCCGCTTCCAACTTCTTGATTTCTTCTGCAATGAATTCTTGGTGCTCCACTGCCTGCTTCCTGACTTTTTGCTTGACGGGTCGCGCATGAGGACAGACGGCAAGGTGGTGCTCAATTACTTTCCTGGGAACAGCGGGGATGTCAGACGGTTGCCACGCAAACACGTCGACATTCGCCCGCAGGAAAGCAACGAGCGCGCTTTCCTATTTGGGGTCGAGAGTGGCACTGATGGTGAAGGTACCACCAGTGCCGTCCTCCTTGGCGGACACCTTCTTGGTCTCAGGTGGAGCTGCCATTGCCTTCTTACACTTGCCGGTGGAGCTCGATGGTGCGTCCTCGATGGTAGCGCAGCACTCCGAGGAGGTGCGCTTGCCGGAGTGGGCATCAGAGCTCTTGCCGGACTTGGTCTTCTTCTTCCCCCCGGGAGCTTCAGCGGCAAGTGTCTTGCGATCTGTTGCGGCTGTTGCCTCCTGGTAGATCTTGTCGGCGCAGATAAGGGCATCCTTCTTGTCGCCAGGGACAGAGATGACACTTATCGGGCCTGGCATCTTCAGAACATTATATGCATAGTGAGGGGCGGCCATGAACTTGGCAAGCGCTGGACGACCAAGGATTCCATTGTAAGGCAATGGAAAGTCAGCAACATCAAACGTGACCCTCTCAGTCCTGAAGTTCAGCTCGCTGCCAAATGTTACCGGCAACGTGATCTTTCCCTTCTGCTTGCTCCTTCCCGGGTTGATGCCTTGGAAAGTGCCGGTCTCTTCGAGCTCGCTGTCAGGGATCTGGAGTTTCTGGAGCACCGCGGAGGAGATCAGGTTCAAGCCGGCCCCGCCGTCAACTAACATCTTAGTGACCTTGAGGTTGCGGATAGTTGGTGAAACCAACATCGGCAAGCACCCGACCGCAGTTATGCGATCAGGGTGGTCCTCAATATCAAAGATGATAGGCGTGCTGGATCACTTCAGAGGCTTGCGTGACTCGACGGGTGGTTCTGCTGCATTAACTTCCCGCACCCACTGCTTGAGCTGGCGGTGTGAACTATGCAGAGAAGCACCACCGTCAACGCACAGGACCTCCGTGGCTTTCTGGAACTCCTGCTCATCAGTCTCCTCATCATCCATGTCTTCATCATCGTCATCATCTTCATCCTTGTCGCGGCCGCAAGGAGGTCTATCTCCTTGCCGCTGCTTGGCCTTGCCGCGGCGTCCTCCTCGGCCGGGACGTTTCTTGCCGGATCCTCCAGCACCTTCCTGGGCTTTCTCCTTGTCGCGCCGCTCGTATTCAGCTTTCTGTTGCTCAACAAGCTGCTCGACTTTCTTGCAGCTCTGGAGATCGTGGCCCTTGGTGCGGTGGATCTTGCAATACTGCTTGTTGGTGCCGTCCTGCTTGTCGGCGACCGCCACAGCCTCTGCGGTAATCTCCTTGCCGGAGTCACCAGCTTTGGCTTTCTTGGCGCCACCTCCGTTGCCGGACTGCTCGACGACTAGCACCTCTTTGCCCTTCCTCTTCCTGTTGTTCCGCCGCCGGTTTTTCCTTGCCGGGGCAGCATCTTCACTGTCAGATCCTCCTGCTCCTTCATTCTCTCCGGGGAGTCTCCTCCCTTCCTCAGCACGTGCACACTTGTCGGCCAGTGCATATAACTCACTGATGTCCCTGATCTTACACATCGCCATCTCCTCCCGCATCCTGCGGTTCCGCACGTTCTGATGGAACGCGCTGATCACCGCGACAGGGTGAACATCTGGGATGTTGTGTTGCACGCTGCTGAATCTCTGAATGTACTTGCGTAGGGGTTCTTCTTCCTTTTGGGCGAGCAGATGAAGGTCACTCTCTTGGCCATGAGGCGTGTGGCCGCCTGTGAAGGCGCCGACAAACTGATGGCATAGATCGGCCCAAGAGGATATGGAGTTGTCCGGCAACTGCATGAGCCACGATCTGACGTTGGGCTTGAGCACCAACAGAAAGTAGTTGGCCAGGATCTTGTCATCCCGCCCCCCAGCAGCTTGCACCGCAATCATGTAGATGCTGAGGAACTCCGATGGATGCGTCTTGCCGTCGTACTTCTCCGGTACGTCTGGCTTGAAGTTCTTCGTGCTGGGCCACTGGACTTGCCGCAGCTCACGAGTGAATGCAGGGCAACCTACCGCGTACGGCAAGTTGCCTGGTTCCCCTGGCGCATGCATGTCAACAGAAGGCCCAACGCGCTTGTCGGATTGACGTCGCGCTTCTCTTCAGCGCTCGATGCGAGTACAAGCGTCTTCTTGTTGTCGATCGTGTAGAACTTGGCGCTGATCGCGACGAGCTCGTGGATCCGACGATGCGGTGGAGTCGCTGTCGAGGTGGATCCGATGAGTCGGTGATCTTGGCCTTCGGGGTGGTGATTGCATGGTGGTTGCACCCCCACCAGTTTCGTCGGCACCGGCTCGCGTCTGGCAACCCTGCCGCGGCAGCAACGCGCTCGGCTACCATGGAGTGTCGCCGTTGGCGTAGCCGATGAGACTCTGAATGGTGACCCTCCATTCGTCGATCTTGTCCGACGTCGGAGGGTAATCCAGGAGCAGTTGAGCTCGCGCCAAAGCTTCTGCCGGAGTGGTGGGTGGCAGTGGCGGACGGCGCGAGGAGCGGGATGTGCTCGGACTTCTAACTATGTTAGAAGGAGCATTATCCCATCCGAGCGACCGCGTCTCGCTCGTGCTGGCACGCTGGCGTGCATGCTGGTCTTGAGCGCCCCGGGATCCACCAGCTTGATCTTGGCCCAACAAACGTATGACACTGCGAGTACCATGACGCTGTCGGTCCTGCGCCTCCTGAGATGGGCGCGGAACAAGCGCGGACGTTGAGGTCTGCGCCGCCTTGCCCTTGGACCTGGCAGCGTCGTGAGCTTCCTCGTCGACGTCCGTCCTTCCGCCGACGTCTACCCCACCACCCGTTTGCTCCGGTGGCGGTGGGATCGACGCGGACGGAACAGCTGCCTCCGAAGCCTTCTTCTTCGGTGGCATGTTGATGAAGATAAATGAAGATCTAGTTCGTGTGAACACCGGATCAGGTTCATGCAATCTCGACGCCCCTTACCTGGCGCTCCAAAGATGTCGGGGAAGCTGATCCATGAACACCTATGGGGCCGGCGGACCGAGCCCCTTTCGCTTCAGCGGGGGGCGGAGATCGCACGAAGAGCAGATAGAGGCGAAGCACATGAGCAGTTTACCCAGCTTCGGAGCTCTCCGGAGAGATAACACTCCTACTGCTGCTTGTCTGATTGTATTCTGTTCTTGCTCGAGAGAGCTAAGTGTTTTCTGGCTTTCGAATGATCCAAACCCCTTCTACGTTGCGCATGGGCCTCCTTTTATACGTTGAAGGGGTCACCGACAGGTGGCAACGTAAACAAGGGTACAAATGTAAAAAGAGAGGTGGTTGGTACAGTTACTTGTATAGTGTATCCTACCTAACCCTGACGGCAGGGGACAAAGGCAGTAAATGCCCATCTGCGTCGCCCAAACAGTGCAGGAAAGGTACCGTCAGGGACGCCACCGCTCGCCACCGTGCACCCCTGGCTGCACAGCCTCCCGCCACGCGTGCCTGGAAAAGCCCTCGGGGCGACACGTTGGTGGATGTGCTGGAGCGTGGGAATAGAGTGGCCGCCTGCCGCGGCAAGCGCCTTGCTGCGGCCGTTGTCTTGTCGGGCCCGGAAGCTTGTCGCTCGCCGAGCCTTGTCGGGACGCGCGGCGCGTCGCGGCAAGTTCCTTGAAATGCCTTGGTTGGCCTTCCCGGCAAGCTCCTCTTGCCGGGGCCTTATCTCTTGAGCTTAAATACTTTGTTCTTGAATGGCTCCAAGGGAACCACGGAGGACCTTGGCGGTCGTCCGGCAAGCCTTGCCGCGGGGTGCTGCAACTGCCCGTGCACAAGTTCGGGGTACTAGGGGACCCCTATTCTAGTACACCGACATGGACTAAGCTGGAATCTGCAAACATTTTATTCAAAAGGAGAAGACAAGGTAATATGGGCTCTTCGTTAGATCAACGATAATGCATATGTGAGCCACTCAACATTTTCATTGTGGTCTTCTCTGCGGTATGACTCGAGAAATGAAATTCAGAGAAACACACTGAAATATTTTTGGAGTTTGTGGTTTTTTGTAAATAAGCGAATAAAAAAGGAAAAGAAAAAATGAGAAAAACTATTTACACGGGAAAGCTCCCAACAAGCAAAAGAAGAACAAAGAAATCTTTTTGGGTTTTCTTTTTAGTGTTACAACAATTGAAACTAGGAAGAAAAATCAAAAAGAAGAAAGAAGTAAGTTTTTGGATTTTCTCAAAGTTTTTCAAACACACAAAAAGAAAGCGAGAAAATAAATTTAACATGGATAATATAATGAAATAGTGTGAACACCGATAACTGGAATGAAATCTGTGAACATGAATGTAATGTCGGTGGAAATACATACTCCCCCATGCTTAGGCTTTTGTCCTAACTTGGTAATTAGTCAATAGCCTATGTAATGGTCGGAGTGGTAGCTCACGGAGGCTCTCGGTGCGGATGCCTCGGCCTGCCATGCAGCCACAACCACTACGTTATGAGTTCGGGCCTCACTCTCAAGAACGTAATATCTTCCCCTGTTGTGAATGTTAAAGAGAGCAGGTGCATGAAAATATGTGTCCACCACAGAGTCACTGTTAAACAACAAATTGTGGGGTTCACCTCTAAGGATCTTATGACGTTTCATAGCATCATTGTCTAGGTACTGCGTGGGTAAAATAGGGCATAGGGAAAAGGTGAAACACCTAGCTCCCTTGCTAATGGTGTGGCATAAATTCCACCATGAAAATATCCACTACCAGCGTTGTGCTGCAACCTACGTGCAACAATCGCTCCAAGATTATAACTTTTGTCACCGGTGAGAGCGGTGCGTATGAGGCTCAAGTGTGCAGCACAAAGTGTACATCAATCTTGTTTGCCTACAATACATTTTCCATTAAATAATGCAAAGTAGTGGATTGCGGGAAAATGAATGCTCTTTATTCTACCTTGCGTCACTCCCCTAGTCTCACCATAGCAAAGACTAGTCAAGAATATCTCAAACTCAGACCTTGGCGGTTCATCGAGCGAACCCCGGAATGGGATTTTGCAATGGTGAGCGAATCTCTCTAAATATATGGTAAATGGATTTTCATACAATTTAAATGACACCCTAGACTCACGAGGATGGAATTTAAATCCTTTGAAAAATGATTCAGTGAGAGTGAGGTGTTTGTTGCAATTATCTGAAATGTAGGGACCGAGATTGGCATTACGAACATATTGCTCAAATTCCTGCTTAATGCCCACACTCACCATATAATCGTTGCATGGCCATAAGCATGTTTTGGTGGCGGCATCTCGTATGGAACTTTCACTCAGCTCAACATAAGACCGATGAGCGGAGCTGCTACTAGAAGATGCCTTCGAGGATCTCCTCCTCGAGGAACTCCTTCCAAAGAAGTTCATAATATTCACGTACAATTTTCTGAAAATTTTTGGGTCACAAAAATTTGTTAACAAAACTTCACAAGATTGGTAGCAACTACTCAAAGGGATGTATAGAGGCCATAGAAAACATTCAAACTACTTAGAACTCTAAGAATTCAACATGCAAGCTCATCTAAAGTAGCACCAAGAGAAGCTAATTATTCAAAGTATAAACCACTAAAGCAAAAACTAATTGGAGACACACATACCAAGCAACAATCCCTTGAAATAGTTTTGGAAATGGAGCTTCGAGCAAAGAGATCGAAATCTACGGTTTCGGGAGCAAGAACACGAGAGAGAGAGAGAGAGAGAGAGAGAGAGAGAGAGAGAGAGAGAGAGAGAGAGAGAGAGCAATGGTGATTTTTTCTGGAGGAATGCGGTGATGTAGGAAGAAGAGGTAAGTGAGGGGCCCACGTGGGGACCACAACCCACCAGGGCGCGCCTAGGGGTCCTGGCGCACCCACGTGGGTTGTGCCCACCTGGTGCACCTCCCTCTGATATTATTTGCACCAGAAATTCTTAAATATTCAGAAAAAAATCGTATTAAATTTACAGAGCATTCTGAGAACATTTATTTTCAGGTAATTTTTTATTGTACGGAAAACTCGAAAAACAGATAAAGCATGGCATTTTATTTTATTTAACTTATAAAAACATAAAACAAAAGGTATGGAGAGAAGGTAGTGCTCACTAAATTCATCAAATTCATACCTCTCTAAAATGATCCATTAATAAGGTTGATCAAGTATTATTAACAACCACTTTCGATTAGCATGAAACCGAAGAACTTTCGTAAATCACTAAGTTACCTCAACGGGGATATGAATGTCCCCAACAATAAGCATTTCATATTTTTTGTAATAGTAGGTAAAGGTAGTTGAAAACTTCCAATAGTGATTGTCGGAGATTTTTCAATAACATTAATGCCATTCACTTGGAATTGTTTCTTCAGAAAGTGCACCGTATGCTCATTACCATTGATATGAAAAGTGACCTTGCTTTTATTCAATGAATAACAGCCCCTGCAGTATTCAAGAAGGGTCTACAAAGGATAATCAACATGTTGTCATCCTCGGGTATCTCAAGTATAACAAAATTATTCAGAATAGTAACATTAGCAACAACGATGGGCACATCCTCACAAATACCGATAGGTATGGCAGTTGATTTATCAGCCATTTGCAAAGATATTTCAGTAGGTGTGAGTTTATTCAAATCAAGTCTTTTATATAAAGATAAATGCATAACACTAACACCAGCTCCCAAATCACATATAGCACTTTTAACATAGTTTCTTTCGATGGAGCAAGGTATAGTTGGTATTCCCGGATCTCCATGGTTTTTAGGTACTCCATCTTTAAAAGTATAGTTAGCAAGCATGGTGGAGATTTCAACTTCCAATATTTTTCTCTTATTGGTGATGATGTATTTCACATACTTTGCATAAGGAGGCATTCTTAAGATCTCAGTCAAGCAAGTATGCAAAAAAGACTGTCCTCAACATTTCAGCAAAGTGTTCAAATTCTTCACCATCTTTCTGTTTAGTTGACTTAGGTGGAATTGGCATACGTTTTTTAACCCATGGCTCTATTTCCTTCCCATGTTTTCTAGAAACAAAGTCTATTTGTTATCATATCTTTTATTCGTGGGTTGTGGGTTATCAACATCAACAGCTAGTTCTATCTCAACATCATTGTTTGGTTCTCTATCATTAGTTTGAGTGTCTTCATGAACCTCATCATTATCTTTTTCATTATCAGGAGGTGAATGTTCACTACTAGATTGATTTTCAGCATAAGAGATAGAAACTTCATTATCATTATCAGGAGGTTTTTCTACTTCAGGTTCACTAGAGACAGGCAAAGTCCTATTATTTTCTTCTTCTTGTTGTTGTTTTTAGAAGGACTAGGTACATTAGTGTTAATTCTTTGAGAGTCTTGTTCAATTTTCTTTGGGTGTCCCATAGTATAAAGTGGTTCCTGAGTCATTTTACCTCCTTTAGTTGCTACTCTAACAACAAAGCCACTTATACTATTGTTCATTTCATCAAACAACTCCCTTTGAGATTTAGCAACTTGTTCTAATTGAGTTTGAACTATAGAGGCATGCTTTCCTGCACCTCTAACATCATTTGAGATTCTAAATAACAAGTCACCTAAGAGAGCAATCATATCGGAGTTGTATTTCAATTGTTTCATAACATTTGCATTGAAGTGATCTTGCTTTCTAATGTATTTTTCTAATTCATAAAGTTATTGACTAGGATGTTTATTATGAGGATCATCACTACCATTGAATTTCATTAAAGTATTTACCTCTACTACCTTAGGTGGTGGTGGTGTATCAAGCCCATGTATTTCTTTAATAGGTGGTAAACTTTTAACATCCTCTGCTTTAATACCTTTTTCCTTCATAGATTTCTTTTCCTCTTGCATATCCTCAAGACTGAGATATAAGATACCCTCTTCTTTGGAGTGGGTTTGGGCGGTGTTTTAGGGGGAGTCCAATCATCATAATTTTTCAATATGTTGTTCAATAATTCTTCAGCTTGCTCAATAGTTCATTCCGTGAGAACACAACCAGCACATCTATCTAGGGCATCCCTAGAAGCATCGGTTAGTCCATTATAGAAGATATCAAGTATTTCATTTTTCTTAACAGGATGATCAGGCAAAGCATTAAGCAATTGGAGAAGCCTCCCCCAAGCTTGCGGGAGACTCTCTTCTTCAATTTGCACAATGTTAAATATTTCCTGCAAGGCATCTTGTTTCTTATGAGCAGAGAAATATTTTTCAGAGAAGTAATAAATCATATCCTGGGGACTACGCACACAACCAGGAGCAAGAGTATTGTACCAAGCTTTAGCATCACCCTTGAATGAGAACGGATATAATTTGAGGATATAGTAATAGCAAATCTTCTCACCATGAGCAAAAAGGGTGGCTAGTTATTCAACATAGTAACATGTGCCACAACAGTTTCAGTTTCATAACCATGGAAAGGATTAGATTTCAACCAAATTAATTAACTCTGGGTCGACAGAGAATTCATAATCATTATCATCAATAAAGATAGGTGAATTAGTAAACTTAGGATCACATTTCATTCTAGCATTCAAAGAACTTTCTTTATTCTTGCATATTAGGTTTTCTAGATCATCTCTATCCTTACAAGCAAGAATATCTCTAGGTGCCTCCTCACTCATAGCATAACCTTCCGGTACCTTTGGAAATTCATATCTAGGAGGGCTAGTTCTAGTAGGTGTTTCAAGATTTTCAGTTTCAAGCTCATCATCAGTTTCAACAATATCATGTTGTCTTACTCTAGCAATTTGTTCATCAAGAAATTCACCTAGTGACACATTATCATCAAGAAAGGTACTAGAATCATCATGAGTAGCATTCATAGCAGAAGTAGCATCATCAATAACTTCCAACATATAAGATTTAATAGCATGTGGTGGTGTTATAAGTTTACTTATAACAGAAGGTGAATCTAAAGCAGAGTTGGATGGCAGTTCCTTACCTCCCCTCGTCTTAGAGGGAAAAATCTTAGTCTTAGCATCCTTCAAATTCTTCATAGTGATAATATGATAATAATCCCAAGTGACTCAAAAAATATAGCTATGCTCCCCAGCAACGGCGCCAGAAAAAGGTCTTGATAACCCACAAGTATATGGGATCGCAACAGTATTTGAGGGTAGAGTATTCAACCCAAATTTATAGATTCGACACAAGGGGAGCAAAAGGATATTTGCAAGTATTAGCAGCTGAGTTGTCAATTCAACCACCCCTGGAGATTAATTATCTGCAACAAAGTGATAGTCGCAAAGTAGTATGACAGTTTTGATAGTAGGTGCAATAGTAAAAGTAACAGTAACAGTGATAGCAGCAGTTTTTGTAGCAGTGACAATAGTCACCGCAGCAGTAGTAACTTAGCAAAACAATATGTAGGAAAATCGTAGGCATTGGATCGGCGATTCGTTGGATGATATTCATCATGAGACAGTCATAACCTAGGGCCATATGGCACAAGCTTGTAACACCCCCAGTGTCATGCTACAGTAATCCCCCGTTAATCGTGCCAGGTCACCATGCTTACTGAGCTATTTATCACTTGATGAAAAATCAAAGTCAAATTCAAATTCAAATTATGAGTGAAATTCAAAATTTCTCAAATATGCAAACTAAAATGTCCGTTAAATAGAAAATAATTCATAACTAATTATCTTCAGAAAAACAACACCACCTAAATTCATTATGTGACACAAACAACATGAAATAGCATCAAAACAGAAATTTAAATTGCCATATCATTTATTAAAAATTCAAATGAAATCATTTTGGCTCCAAAACTTTTTTTGGGCAGTGGTAAATATTGCACTATAATTGTTGAGCTAAGTCACATATTTTACAAAACTCTAATGGTGGCTAAGCAATTTGCAAAACAGGAATAAATCAAAAAAAGAAAAGAAAAGAAAAGGAGAGGGAAGAGAGAGAAAGCCCCTGCCCCACTGGGCCAAATGGCCCAGCTGGCCACCGCGCCCCCCCATGGTCGTCAGCCCACCTAGCAGCCCAACAGGTCATGTGGCCCACTCCCTCTCCCCTGTCGTCTCCCACCTCCCACTGTTCCCCCGACCCGAGTCGCTACAGGCGCCGTCCCCGCCGGACCCGCCTCGCCGGCAACGCCCGGGTGAGGGGATAAGGCTTGCGCCTCCTCGACGCCTCGGCCCCCTTGCCTCCCACTCGCCCACTTCTCCTCCCTCTCCCCACAAGATCCCCTTCTCTCCCCCTCACCGAGCGCCATCGCCGCTGCCTTCTGTCATCTCCGCGGCCACCGGCGGCCCCGTGCCCGCTGGCCTTGTCCACGAGCCTTGCCGCGGTCGGCCACCTCTCGTGGCAACAAGGTGGAGACGCGGAGCCTCCAAAGCAAGCGCGACGACCACTTCTTCCTCCTCTGCTCCGACAAACGCCGGCGTCTAATCGGCTCCACCGAGCCTCCCTCGAGCCCGCTTTGCTCACCTGTAGGTCCGGTTGAGCTCCAGACTTCTTTCCCCCACCCATCTCGTCGACGTTCGTACCCGTAGCCGTCATCCGCATTGTGGCCGAGCCCTCCTCTGCATATGCTCGTCGCCGGCATGGTTTCGGTGACCCCTTGGTCACGCGCGCATGCCCACTCGCTTTGTTGGCCCGCTTAGACGCCCTAGGTACCTCACGTCGCTCTTTTTTGCTCGTCGTAGCCTAGATTCCTACGACGCCCGAAGTCCGGCCTCCGCTGCGGTGCTCGCCGCCGTCACCTCCGTCCACATCCGGCCTCGTAACCACTCCGGCTGGGTGCGGCGTCTTCTTCCCGTTCGAGCGGGCCAAGTCGCGCGAAAAACGGACGCCTATAGGCGAATCCCGAAGCTACCCTGGCCGCTCCGCCGTGGTTTCGGCTCGTCTGAGCCACTCCAGCACATGCCGCCGATGTGGCACACCTGGGGCCACCCCCTGGGTCACTGCCAGTGGGGTCCCTGGTCCCCTGTTGACCAGTTGACCTGGTCAACTGTGCTGACTGGGCAGGCCCCAGCCACTGACGGGCGGGTCCCACCACTTAATCCTCTAATTAAAACATTTTAATAATTAAAACTAATTAGTTTAGTTAATTAGACATTGACAGGTGGGCCCAGTAGTTTTACTAACTAAATTTAGATTAGTATAAACTCTGTTTAACCCATTGTCTATGACAGGTGGGTCCCCCATGTCAGTTTTGACCGGTCAGTTGTCCTGTTGACTGTTGACGTCACTATGACGTCATGCTGATGCAATATTCCTTTTCTGTTATTTTAAATAGTTTTTGAAAATGCTTTAATCTTTGAATATTCATACAAAATAAACCGTAACTCGGATGGAAATATTTTCTACATGAAAGTTGCTCAGACAAACGTGACGAATCCGGATACACGGTCCATTCATCTGTCACATGCCCCTAGCATGCTGAACATGGAACTTTCCCCCTCCGGTCATCTGTCTGACACAGGTCCAGAACCGGGAATACATTCCCGGTTGAATTCCCCCTTCACCTATATCGTGTAGCCATACGTTAGGTCACACCCGGCACAGCATATTGCCACGTTATGCTTTTGTGATGCTATGTTTGCTTTATATTTACTGTTTCTTCCCCCTCTTCCCTCCGGTTGACCCCGAGACCGATGTTGCCCCTGTGATCGACTACGTCGATGATGACCCCTCCTTGCCAGAGCAATCAGGCAAGCCCCCCTTTGATCATCCCGTTATCGCCCATTCCATTCTCCCATACTTGCATTAGATTTTGCTACTGTTATGGTTTCCTCCTATTCTGATGCATAGCCTGCTTTTGTAACCTGCTTATTGTTACCTTACCTATTTATCCTAAACTGCTTAGTATAGGTTGGTTAGTGATCCATCAGTGACCCCCACCTTGTCCTTGTTGCCCTTGCTTCATCATCGAAGACCCGATCAACGGGATCGAAGACCAGGCCCCGGCACCGCACATCACGTTCCCCTTAGTTGCTCGACACTGCTGGATTACTATCGAATGCCGAGGGTGAGACCTCTACAGCACTTCTGATGTTAACCCTGTAGTGTAGCTATTCGGTCGTGGTCATCGAGGGTGATTCCGCCTTAACCACTTCTGATACGACTCTGTCGTGCAACCCCTCAAGTGTGAACCTCGGGGGTGATTCCTCTTACGTTCACCTTGATGATTACATTGAGTGGAATTCACCGGGGGTGATTCCTCGGGTTTTCCCCTTGATGTTTGGACACACGGATACTTGGACTTTACAGCTTTTACTTGGAAAGGCGGGTCGGCCCTAAGGGGTAACCGCGAGTGATGTGGAGTCGGGTTGACCTGGAAGGTGCCCGTGAGATAATTATGAGGCATGGCCGGGCATTCTTAACCCTTGCCGCAAGTTCTCGAGACAGGGCAACGGGGTCACATATTTCTTGAGTCTCTGCTTGTTACCGTGCATTCCCAATCCACTACGATTTGGATATTTGATCCGAGGGGCCTCTGGCCTGATAGCACTAACCATCACGTGGGCATTGTATGGGCGTTCTGCGTCGTATGCATCAGCTGAAGCTTAATAGACGTCAGCGACTGAGCGGCACGCGTCGGGTTGGACTGGTAAGCACCTACTTTTTTTAAAGGAGGTAGCTAGGTCTCCTCACCGGCCGCATACGCAACGTGTAGGAGTTTCCGGGGAGATGGCCCATGACCCCTGGGGACATAGGTTTAGTCCGACGTGCAGACCTCTCTATTAAGCCTAGGTTGGGTTGCGGCATATTGTTTGGCCGAGGCCGGGCATGACCCAGGAAAGTGTGTCCGGACAGAGTTAAGCGAGCGTGGTGGGTAAGTTGGTGCACCCCTGTAGGGAAGAAAACATCTATCAATAGCCTGTCTTACGGTAACGGACACTCGGAGTTGTATCCCAATCGATACAACTAGAATTGGATACATATGATGAGAATTGGATGGTGATGAGAATTGGATTGTGATGACAATTGGAAAGTATGGCTCTGGGATTGCTTTCTCGGAGGGAGTCGAGAAAGGATCTCTAGCGGAGGTTGATAACACTACTACTACTTTACCTTATGCTACTCTACTCCCTCCTATTTTCTGCAAGATAGTGGTTTCCAGAAGATGCTAGTCTTCGATAGGACTAGGCCTTCTCTCTATTCTGGCATTTCTGCAGCCCAGTCCACAGATACATCCCATTTCATTGATAATGTTGCATATGTAGTGTAGATCCTTGCTTGCGAGTACTTTGGATAAGTACTCACGGTTGCTTTGCTCCCCCTTTTCCCCCTTTCTTCTTCTTTCCGGTTGATGCAACCAGATGTTGGAGCCCAGCAGCCAGATGCCACCGCTGATGCCTACTACTACGTGGAGACCGCTGGCGACCAGGAGTAGTTAGGAGGCTCCCAGGCAGGAGGCCTTGCCTTTTCGATCGTTGTTGTTTTTGTGCTAGCCGTCTTAAGGCAAACTTGTCTAACTCATGTCTGTACTCACATATTGTTGCTTCCGCTGACTCTTGTGTATTCCAGCTTATGTATTCGAGCCCACCAGGTCCCTGGCTTGTAATATAAAGCTTGTATTATTTTAATTTGTGTCTAGAGTTGTGTTGTGATATCTTCCCGTGAGTCCCTAATCTTGATCATACACATTTGCGTGTATGATTAGTGTACGATTGAATCGAGGGCGTCACCAGTTGGTATCAGAGCCGACTTCCTGTAGGTAGCCCCCTTTCTAACTCCTTGGCCGAAGTTGAGTCTAGTCAATGAAAAACTTTTACTAACATTGGCTGTGTGTCTTACGGGCCCACGTCGCCATTGGGTGGTATTAGGATCTTTTATTCCTCGTCTATACTCTGGGACTCTGATCTCTCGTCTATTCGGGTTAAACATTTTACTAACTCTGACATTAGGTTCTCGTACCCACTTCCTCCCGGAGAGCCCCGACGTTATCAATGATCGCTTGCTTCGCCAGAAGATTCTGCGGATACTCCTCGATGTTTCTCGAGACCCTGTGCCAACTGCCTCACAGTTACTAACCACTGATAATCCCCATGAATAACATCCTTGCCGTTTGTACCTTCATCCCTAGTTGCTCCTATTATTACAAGATACCACTACTACTCTCCGTTGTTCCGAGAATCCTTTGTGCCTTCTGCTTTGCAGCTTCTTTTCGAACTGTGGATAAACTTAACCGGGGTTCGTTCATCCCGAGTTGTTCGTTTGCTTTCCAAAATACCGATTCAGCATGTGTGTGAATACTTGCAATCATAAAATAATCCTAGGAAATTTTCTTTTTGGCTCAGACATCATTCCAGATATGAGCTGGTTCTTGCCCAATCTAGATTTGATCGGGTACACCTCTAAGTCTATTCAACTTACTCATCTTTTGATCAGAGCCTCTGCTTCTGATCCTTCGTCTTGAAGTCATAATTCCTTTGTACCCAAGCATCGAATCATTTAGACGTTTCTATAAGCTGATGCCTTTGCATCCCCTTCTTGTTTCGATTGATTACCGATAATCACATCAACTCTGTCGTGAATCACCAGATCAATTGCTGGGTTGTTATCCTACAGTGTCCTTCACCTCCAAAATCTTGTGAGTTTTTCCCTGATACATAATACCTTCGTTAAATTGTATCATCTACTTTGACTTCGATACTCTGCTTTCACAGTCGTATCTTTTGTTTGGTTGATGGTTCTATAGATTCGTAAAAATGCTCCGATGGGTTGAACTTATGCTTTCCATAATCTGTATGAACCCGAGAGTTCACACGAGTCTTACTTTTCTGGTACTTCGCCAGATAAATCTTCTGCCCTACAATTTCTTCGAAAGCGAGAAGTAAATGGAAGGTTATGCATTGAAGAAGTGGGAGTCGACCTTGAACTTTGTGTTCATGCCCATGGACCCGATGTGGAACTTATCATCGAAGCTTCTTGTGATAATAATAATACCCTTGCTATAAGTTCATCTAGTATCTATGTTTGGTCCTTTGCAACCGTGGTTCTGACCATGATTGTTCCCCTTTGATTCCATTTCTCGGACAAGTTAAGGCACTTGTCTTCTGCAAGATCAATGCACCACTACAACCTCTATTTTGATCTTCCTTCGAGTATTACCCTCTGGTATCCCGAGAATATCAAAGAACTATGTTGCTTCTTATGAGTCTTCATCAAATATTGCTTCTCACCGATTTCAGTTTTCCCCAGGTTCTGAGTTGTTAGTCACTCAAGAACACGGATAAGTGAATCAATTTTGCACTATGATTCGATAACTCTAAGTAATTTTCATTGCTTACGAGTTTGTACTTGATCATGTAATTCCCAATCGTTTGACTACATCATCATCGTCATGCTAAAGCTTTACCATGCTACCTATGTCTTTCCCCGGGAACCCAATCTCGAGAGTGCGCTAAGCTACATCGAGATTTCAACATCATATAGTTTGTCTTGAAGGCAAATTTCAATTATGAGATTGCATCTTATCTATGGTTATAATAACCATCCGCTTCTTCATTCCTTTGACTTGATGTCATCACCAATCGATTACATCTTCATGGAACCTCTCGACAAATATGTCGTGATCATCATCAACGTTCTAACTCTTCCAGGATATCAATCGAATTTATGATGAGAAATACAATCCTTGCCCCTCGATGATTTGTGTTATCTTGGACAACATTCTTGCCTTCCCCAACACAAACTTGTTCATATAATTTTGGGAATACATTCTTTTTGACATGTCGATGGATTGTTGCTGAGCCCATCGGCCACATCCTCATCTTTTCCTTGCTGAAATTGTATGACTTATTTTCTAAATTGTTTCCGATGGATCCTTTGTGTATCCAAAGTCCGCCCTTTGCTTGAAAACCATGTCAATGCTATCTCGAAGCATGTTTGTGGTAAGCTGATCTTTAATAAGAACATTTGAAGCACGATACTCAATATTCTTTATCAATTATGCAAACACCGTTGTATGGGTAATGTCATGAAATTCCTTTCCCCTTACCTAAATGGTTTTTTACTTCTATCCTGTCATGGATATCATGCTCTGCTTGTCCTTTGGAAGGATATACCCTTGAAATATGTGTTTAAACACATTTTCCTTTCCATTATCTTGTTTAACCTTTCTTGGATCTATATGGTATAAGCAGCAACATTTCCCTGCTTATGTAAACACCTCGGTGTACAACTCTGTCAGTAAGACCTTGTTACTATTGTTGTTGACATTTCGGTAACCACCGATGGACGAGAACTTTGCCTATTGGTCCGCCTCACCTTGTGAGCAGGAAAATGGTTCTCTTCGTCCCTCGCCCTTGGTACCAACGTCTTTGCCACCATAATTGACAGGTTTTCCCTCTGACGTGCCCTGCTATCATGGCCGTGCAAAATATTAGCGCTTTTCTACTTTTAACTCACATGGTGGGCCCATAACCCATAGTTCCACATGATCGGAACCTGACTCTCCTGTATATCTTTGATGCCAAAATATTCTTGCATTTGGCTTCGTATCATGTCACGAGCCACCATTCGAGAGATGATCTGTTCCCGATGCTCTGAACCCCTTCCTCACACTTTGTTCAGGTATCAATCGTTTGTCCATTTGCTTGAAACTTCCTATGGTACCTTCATACTTTTCTCTCGATGTTAATTAAGTTTCAACTCGAGAGATACTTCTTCCTCATTCCCTGAATTGTTCACCAGATAATGAACCCTATATGGGTCAGTTCTCCCGAAGTTACTCTTTACTTCACCACATAAATCTCGGGACGAGATTTCTTGTAGTGGAGGAGATTTGTAACACCCCCAGTGTCATGCTACAGTAATCCCCCGTTAATGGTGCCAGGTCACCATGCTTACTGACCTATTTATCACTTGATGAAAAATCAAAGTCAAATTCAAATTCAAATTATGAGTGAAATTCAAAATTTCTCGAACATGCAAACTAAAATGTTCGTTAAATAGAAAATAATTCATAACTAATTATCTTCAGAAAAACAACACCACCTAAATTCATTATGTGACTCAAACAACATGAAACAACATCAAAACAGAAATTTAAAGTGCCATATCATTTATTAAAAGTTCAAATGAAATCATTTTGGCTCCAAACCTTTTTTTTGGGCAATGGTAAATATTGCACAATAAATGTTGAGCTGAGTCACATATTTTACAAAACTCTAATGGTGGCTAAGCAATTTGCAAAACAGGAATAAATCAAAAAGAAAAGAAAAGAAAAGCAGAGGGAAGAGAGAGAAAGCCCCTGCCCCACTGGGCCAAATGGTCCAGCTGGCCACCGCGCCCCCCATGGGCCTCAGCCCACCTAGCAGCCCAACAGGCCATGTGGCCCACTCCCTCTCCCATGTCGTCTCCCACCTCCCACTGTTCCCCCGACCCGAGTCACTACAGGCGCCGTCCCTGCCGGACCCGCCTCGCCGGCGACGCCCGGGTGAGGGGATAACGCTTGCGCCTCCCCGACGCCTCGGCCCCCTCGCCTCCCACTCACCCACTTCTCCTCCCTCTCCCCACCAGATCCCCTTCTCTCCCCCCTCACCGAGCGCCATCGCCGCTGCCTTCCGTCATCTCTGCGGCCACCGGCGGCCCCGTGCCCGCTGGCCTTGTCCACGAGCCTCGCCGCGGTCGGCCACCTCTCGTGGCAACAAGGTGCAGACGCGGAGCCCCCATAGCAAGCGCGGCGACCACTACTTCCTCCTCTGCTCCGATGAATGCTGGCGTCGAATCCGCTCCATCGAGCCTCCCCCGAGCCCGCTTTGCTCACCTACAGGTCCCGGTGAGCTCCTGACTTCTTTCCCCCTTTCATCTCGTCGACGTTTGTACCCATAGCCGTCATCCCCGCTGCGGCCGAGCCCTCCGCCGCGTACGGTCATCGCCGGCATGGTTTCGGTGACCCATTGGTCAGGCGCGCATGCCCACTCGCTTTGTTGGCCCGCGTAGACGCCCTAGGCACCTCGCGTCGCTCTTTTTGCTCGCCATAGCCTAGATTCCTACGATGCCCGAAGTCTGGCCTCCGCTGTGGTGCTCGCCGCCGTCACCTCCGTCCACCTCCAGCCTCGTAACCACTCCGGTTGGGCGCGGCATCTTCTTTCCGTTCGAGCGGGCCAAATCGCGCGAAAAACGGACGCCCGTAGGTGAATCCCGAAGCTCCCGTGGCCGCTCCGCCGTGGTTTCGGCTCGTCTAAGCCACTCCGGCGCCGACCGCCGACGTGGCGCACCTGAGGCCACCCCCTGGGTCACTGCCAGTGGGGTCCCTGGTCCCCTGTTGACCTGTTGACCTGGTCAACTATGCTGACTGGGCAGGCCCCAGCCACTGACGTGCGGGTCCCACCGCTTAATCCTCTAATTAAAACATTTTAATAATTAAAACTAATTAGTTTAGTTAATTAGACACTGACAGGTGGGCCCAGTAGTTTTACTAACTAAATTTAGATTAGTATAAACTCTGTTTAACCCATTGTCTATGACAGGTGGGTCCCCCATGTCAGTTTTGACCGGTCAGCCGTCCTGTTGACTGTTGACGTCACTATGACGTCATGCTGATGCAATATTCCTTTTCTTTTATTTTAAATAGTTTTTGAAAATGCTTTAATCTTTGAATATTCATAGAAAATAAACCGTAACTCGGATGGAAATGTTTTCTACATGAAAGTTGCTCAGAAAAATGTGACGAATCCGGATACGCGGTACGTTCATCTGTCACATGCCACTAGCATGCTGAACATTGAACCTTCCCCCTCCGGTCATCTGTTTGACACAGGTCCGGAACCGGGAATACATTCCCGGTTGAATTCCTCCTTCACCTATATCGTGTAGCCATATGTTAGGTCACACCCGGCACATCATATTGCCACGTTATGCTTTTGTGATGCTATGTTTGCTTTATATTTACTATTTCTTCCCCCTCTTCCCTCCGATAGACCCCGAGACCGATGCTTCCCCTGTGATCGACTATGTCGATGATGACCCCTCCTTGCCAGAGCAACCAGGCAAGCCCCCCCTTTGATCATCCTGTTATCACCCATTCCATTCTCTCATGCTTGCATTAGATTTTGCTACTGTTATGGTTTCCTCCTATTCTGATGTATAGCCTGCTTTTGTAACCTGGTTATTGTTACCTTACCTGCTTATTCTAAACTGCTTAGTATAGGTTGGTTAGTGATGCATCAATGACCCCCACCTTGTCCTTGTTGCCCCTGCTTCATCATCGAAGACCCGATCAACGGGATCGAAGACCAGGCCCCGGCACCGCACATCACTTTCCCCTTAGTTGCTCGACACTGCTGGGTTACTATCGAGTGCCGAGGGTGAGACTTCTACAGCACTTCTGAGGTTAACCCTGTAGTGTAGCTATTCGGTCGTCGTCATCGAGGGTGATTCCGTCTTAACCACTTCCAATACGACTCTATCTTGCAACCCCTCAAGTGTGAACCTCGGGGATGATTCCTCTTACATTCACCTTGATGATTACATCGAGTGGAATTCACCGGGGGTGATTCCTCGGGTTTTCCCCTTGATGTTTGGAAACACGAATACTTGGACTTTACAGCTATTACTTGGAAAGGCGGGTCGACCCTAAGGGGTACCCGCGATTGATATGGAGTTAGGTTGACCTGGAAGGGGCCCGCGAGATAATTACGAGTCGTGGCCGGGCATTCTTAGCCCTTGCCACAAGTTCTCGAGACGGGGCAACGGGGTCACATCTTTCTTGAGTCTCTGCTTGTTACCGCGCATTCCCAATCCACTAAGATTTGGATATTTGATCCGAGGGGCCTCTGGCTTGATAGCACTAACCATCACGTGGTCATAGTATGGGCGTTCTACGTCGTATGCATCAGCCGAAGCGTAATAGACGTCAGCGACTGAGCAGCGTGCGCCGGGTTGGACTGGTAAGCACCTGCTTTTTTTAAAGGAGGTAGCTATGTCTGCTCACCGGCCGCGTACGCAACGTGTAGGAGTTCCCGGGGAGATGGCCCATGACCCCTGGGGACATAGGTTTAGTCCGGCGTGCTGAGCTCTCTATTAAGCCTAGGTCGGGTTGCGGCGTATTGTTTGGCCGAGGTTGGGCATGACCCAGGAAAGTGTGTCCGGCCAGAGTTAAGAGAGCGTGGTGGGTAAGTTGGTGCACCCCTGTAGGGAAGAAAACATCTATCGATAGCCTGCCCTACGGTAACGGACACTCGGAGTTGTATCCCGATCGATACAACTAGAACTGGATACATGTGATGAGAAATGGATGGTGATGAGAATTGGATTGTGATGACAACTGGATAGTATGGCTCTGGGATTGCTTTCTCGCAGGGAGTCGAGAAAGGACCTCTGGCCGAGGTTGATAACACTACTACTACTTTACCATATGCTACTCTACTCCCTCATGTTTGCTGCAAGATGGTGGTTTCCAGAAGATGCTAGTCTTTGATAGGACTAGGCCTTCTCTCTATTCTGGCATTTCTGTAGCCCAGTCCATAGATACATCCCATTTCATTGATAATGTTGCATATATAGTGTAGATCCTTGCTTGCGAGTACTTTGGATAAGTACTCACGGTTGCTTTGCTCCCCCTTTTCCCCCTTTCTTATTCTCTCCGGTTGATGCAACCAGATGTCGGAGCCCAGGAGCCAGATGCAACCGCTGATGCCTCCTACTACGTGGAGACTGCTAACGACCAGGAGTAGATAGGAGGCTGCCAGGCAGGAGGCCTTGGCTTTTCGATCGTTGTTGTTTTTGTGCTAGCCGTCTTAAGGCAAATTTGTCTAACTCATGTCTGTACTCTGATATTGTTGCTTCCGTTGACTCTTGTGTATTCGAGCTTATGTATTCGAGCCAACCAGGTCCCTGGCTTGTAATATAAATCTTGTATTATTTTAATTTGTGTCTAGAGTTGTGTTGTGATATCTTCCCGTGAGTCCTTGATCTTGATCGTACACATTTGCGTGTATGATTAGTGTACGATTGAATCGAGGGCATCACATAGCTCCAGTTCATAAGTATAATGTACGCATGTATTCCGTAAATAATCATACGTGCTTATGGAAAGAACTTGCATGACATCTTTTGTCCTACCCTCCCGTGGCAGCGGGGTCCTATTTGAAACTATGGGATATTAAGGCCTCCTTTTAATAGAGTACCGGAACAAATCATTAACACATGGTGAATACATGAACTCCTCAAACTACGGTCATCACCGGGAGTGGTCCCGACTGTTGTCACTCCGGGATTGCCGGATCATAACACGTAGTAGGTGACTATAACTTGCAAGATCAGATCTAGAACATGGATATAATGGTGATAACATAAGCGCTCAGATATGAAATCATGGCACCCGGGCCCAAAGTGACAAGCATTAAGCATGGCAAAGTCATAGCAACATCAATTTCAGAACATAGTGGATACCAGGGACCAGGCCCTAACAAATCTAACTCGATTACATGATGAACCTCATCCAACTCCTCAGCGACCAGCGAGCCTAGGAAGGAATTACTCACTCCCGGTGGGTAGCATCATGGAATTGGCAATGGAGAAGGTTTGGTGATGATGATGATGATCGAAGATCCCCCTCTCCGGAGCCCCGAACGGACTCCAGATCTGGCCTCCCGATGAAGAACGGGAGACGGTGGTGGTTCCGTCTCATGACACATGATAATTCTTTCTCCCTGATTTTTTCTGGAAAAATAGGATTTTATACCATTGGTTTTAGGGTCTATGGGCCACCAGGTGGGGACAACCCACCTGTGCGCGCCTGGAGGGGGTGGCGCGCCCTGGTGGGTTGTGCCCACCCAGGTGCCCCCTCCGGTGGTTCTTGGCTCCAGAAGTTCTCTTTTATTGTATAAAAAATCCTTGCAAAGTTTCGCTCCATTTCGAGAACTTTTATTTCTGCACAAAAACAACACCATAGTAGTTCTACTGAAAAGAGCATGCAAATTAGAGTCCAAAACAAGAGGAAAAGCAT
Source organism: Triticum dicoccoides (assembly GCF_002162155.2). NCBI lineage: Eukaryota > Viridiplantae > Streptophyta > Magnoliopsida > Poales > Poaceae > Triticum > Triticum dicoccoides. Next base: position 390,902,758 of record NC_041391.1, read on the forward strand.
TAGGAAAAGTAGATACGATGGAGATGTATCAATGGTTGGGTGTCAAAAGATTTGATCCACCTCTCATGAAAAAGACAATTTTTTGCCGATTCCGTAGGAAGCAGGTCAAATTTGAACTGCAATTGTCTTATAGTTTGCTCTTTATTTTTTTCCAAAAATCATTTCTAGGTACATAAGTATCTATTTAAATAGAGATAAATGGTGTGGTGGCGATACGTAGATGTTTGGACGGTGGCCGAGGGCCCCAACTCCAGAGCACGTAAACTGGCATGCCCGCCACGTGTGAGGGAGTCCTGGATTAGGGGGTCCTCGGACAGCCGGACTATGTACTTGTGCCGGACTATTGGACTATGAAGATACAAGATTGAAGACTTCGTCCCGTGTCCGGGTGGGACTCTCCTTTGCGTGGAAGGCAAGCTTGGTGATTCGGATATGTAGATTTCCTTCTCTGTAACCGACTCTGTGTAACCCTAGCCCCTCCGGTGTCTATATAAACTGGAGGGTTTAGTCCATAGGACAAGAACAATCATAATCATAGGCTAGCTTCTAGGGTTTAGCCTCTACGATCTCGTGGCAGATCAACTCTTGTAATACTCATATCATCAAGATCAATCAAGCAGGAAGTAGGGTATTACCTCCATAGAGAGGGCCCGAACCTGGGTAAACATTGTGTCCCCGACCTCCTGTTACCATTAGCCATAGACGCATAGTTCGAGACCCCCTACCCAAGATTCGCCGGTTTCGACACCGACATTGGTGCTTTCATTGAGAGTTCCACTGTGTCGTCACCATAAGGCTTGATGGCTCCTTCAATCATCTACAACAATGCGATCCAGGGTGAGGTTTTCTGTCACGACCGGTTTTCCAATAAAAATATTTATCGAGAAACCAATCTTTTGAGTCCAGTATGAGAGAAATCCTCCTCACTGGTAGACAAATTCTTGATACAATAAGCCAGTAGCATAGGATATATTACAGGGTTGAGCTAGGGCTGCTCAACAAATTATTACAAGCGCGCCAATAATTATACATAATGGCGGATATAACACAATGGTGTGGTGGCATACTACTGACTCGAGGATAAAGTGATGGTGGAATAACACAGTGGGGAGTGTGATAACACGACTCTGAAACTGGCATCGCATCGAGCGTCGCGGTGAGGCTCGATAAATTTATTCGGGTTGCGGAAGCGGATATAATACAGTGACCAAATCCAGGGTCGCACGAGACTGACTGGGATTCCTCTAGGCGTCGGACTCGCTATCAAACTCTTCATCCATGAGATCGCCTTCGTCAGCATCTGGCCAAATCAACAAGCCAGTGAGTACTTTGAAAGTACTCGCAAGACAGTTCGGACGTAAGATATAACAAATGCATGCATGAATGCGTCATGATTAATTCACCAATGTACATTCAAAAATTAGCATAACGAGGTAAGTAAAAGGGAAATGGCGGTAGTCCGCCTGAAATCCCACAAAGCATAAATGAACACCGATCGGGTGTCTGAAGCGACGCCTCGAAAGGTGAACAAATAAATATAAGGAAAATGATGCCACAATCGGGCGTCTTAGCGACACCACATAAAGGGCTTTAAAAGAAATGCCACAGTCGGATGTCGGAGCGACATCACAGAAAGGGCTTTAAAAGAAATACCACAGTCGGGCGTCTTAGCGACACCACATAAAGGGCTTTAAAAGAAATGCCTCAGTCGGAAGTCGGGGCGACATCACAGAAAGGGCTTTAAAAGAAATGCCACAGTCGGACGTCGGGGCGACATCACAGAAAGGGCTTTAAAAGAAATACCACAGTCGGGCGTCTTAGCGACACCACATAAAGGGCTTTTATTCACAAGGAAATAATGCTCATAATAAATATTCAATTGATGAGAATAAACGGGTTAGTCCATCCACATGGATAATCATTTAACCGGACTTAGCACTCAGGTGATTCACCGAAGTCTCTGTCATCAAAACTGACATTTTATCAGGATAAGATAATATCGATCTTGGACATGGAATAGATGATTTGGAGGAAATATATGACTCTGCAGAGTTTGTACAAAATTTTTCCCACAGCCAACGGATTTCCGTAGTCCCGAAGGACTAGTTCCGTTTACGGTTTTTTGGAAGAAAACACAGCTATCCAGTACACACCCATCCTACCTCTCGTTGCCAGGACTCACCCTAGACATCGTCCAAGAAAAACTTTTGAGATGGGGAGATCACAATCTCGAATAGCATGGGATCAAATTTATATACGCGCGCTCTAAGGGGTGCCCCCCTCTCGGTCCCAACCGGAAACACCCATGCCCCCTGACCGGATGACTGGCTTTAATCCAGGGCCATGGAACCATCATCACGGCCTCTCCTTTTTGGTGTGTACCAGGAAGCGGTTTACAACTTACTAAGCCATATTCCTTACGAAAAATCGGTGGTAGTACAAGGAAGGAAGAATGGAAGGAACTGGAATGATACGAGTTGACATTGAAGTCACATAGTCTGGCATAAGCCTGGCATGCTACAACACTGCCATCTTACCCATCCTCATGCCAACACATGGCCATGCATACTCACATCCATCCACTTATGGATCATCGAACTCACTTACCTCAACATTTTATAAAATAACGTTCTTCGGTATGCTCATCAACATGCCATGAAACTAACTAAATGCAAAACATGCCAAGACACTCATCATATCAAAAGTTCAAACATGCTTGCCTGGTTCAGAGTAGTCGGAGCCTAGCTCAGTGAAGTTCGCGGCTCCGTCACCTCCTTCGGTATCTACGGTATAAAGAAAATATATGCTCTATCGTAAATACCAAGGGGTGCACAAAAAGTATTCCAAATATTTTTCAAATAAATCTGATAAAAAACTAGACAAAATTTTAAAGAGAACAGAAAAAGAATCAATCAAAAATACCTTTCTTTTTAAAAGTTATAAAGGCTTTTGTCCAGGGACTCATCTGTAATGAAACAGAAAGTTCCCAGGGGCTAGCTTATAAAAACAGAAAACGCTTCGGCAGAAACTACGCCAGCCCAAAGGGGAAAGCGCATTTGGCAGAAGGCGTTTTCAGAAAACGCTTCGTTTAGAAAGGACAGAGAGGCTGACAGCGGGTCCCGCCTGTCAGGTTTGAATATACGAACGGGGCGGCAGATTTCGCCGGTGCCCGAGAGACGTGGTGGTCGCCGGCGGCGATCCACGGCGAGGCAGGGGGATCAGAGGGTACCTCCGTGTTCAGGGCACCTTCCCGCGTCGGTTGGTGGTGGTGGTGGTCGCCGGCGAGTACCACGTCGATGGCGACCTTTGCTCCGGAGGACGGCGGCTCGGGTGGTCGAGGGACTCGTGGGAGAGAGCTGCGAAGGACAAATTGATGCTGGCGTTAGCTTACTGGGTGCTAGAGGGAGTAACTGACGGGGTTTGGGCGCCGGAGACGGCCTCACCCGAGCGAATCGTGGTGGAGGCCGAGGCGGATCGGGGCGGCCGGAGTTGGGGGAGGAGACCTCCTCGAGGTCCTCCGGGTGGCTTGGCAGAGCTTTAGTGAGATGTAGAGGTGGTGCGTGCTCGAGGGTGAGCTCGGGGGCCCTTTTTATAGGCGGCCCAAGGCGGTGGCCGTGAACGGGGGTCTCCGGTGAAGATTACGGCAGCGCAGGGCTTGGTCGGGGTAATTAGGGAGTTGTGCGTCGTCGTTGACGTCCACCGGTTCCATTTAGGTGCTAATCGGGCTGGGGTTTGGTGCTATGGGCGAGTTCGACAGAACGGGGCGGCGCGGGCCCGTCAGCGGCAGTGAGCACGTTCCGTGCTTGCCGGGCCACGGCGACGGTGCCACGGGCGTGCGCTGGCATGCATGAGAGCACGCGGAGAGCAGAGGGGCGTTGGGAGGCGCCGAACGGTGTTGAGCCGCCGTTCCGTCCCCTGTCGGCTGCCACGGGGGTTCGGCCGCCGCAAGACACGCCGGCGCGGGCGGCCAGGGGCGCCACCGACGCTGGGAAGACGCCAAGCGCGCGTGCGGGGGTGCTGGCCAGGGAGAAGAAGCCGCGTGCAACGCGCCAAGCGCACTGTCAACGCGTGAGTGAAGCTGACGGACGAAAAACGACAGTGAAGTCTGAATTTTCTGAAAATGAACAGCAACTGCGCAAGCAAGGTGTTCGACAGAATGAATTTGGCCTCTAGGGATTTTTCCTTGAGCTGAAACTTGGTGGAGTGGCTACTCATTGCTCCAGTAGGCTGCATGATTTTTGGTGGAATTTTTGGAGGAGTGTAGATATGAATTTCATCAAATTTGGCAAATCTGGTCCAAACTTGCAGAGACTGAATTTTGAAAATTTTGAAAAGAGAAGGAGTGGATCAAGATGGTTCTAGGTTGTGGGTACAAAGGACTTTCCAGGAGAGTTGGTTTGAGGTCAAAACTCAAATGAAAAAGGGTACTTGCTTTGAAAAACTCTCAGGCTCCAAATAATTTTCAAAAATGATTTGAGGGGAAAAATAATTTTAAAAAAAATCCAAAACTTGCTTGGATTAGTTGGGACAGAGAACTTAGGTTGATTACAAGGAGGAGGGGAGGTTTTGGAGGGGTTTTATCACATGGGCAAAATACAAAGTCATGGGTGGTTTTCAAGATATGAAAATCCCAAATTTTCATAGAGCTTCTTTTTAAAAGAAAAAGATTAAACTCCCAAAATAATTTGAGAGGGAACCAAGAGAGAAAAAGTTTCAAAAGATCAAACACCATAGCTTGAATAAAAATAAAACCTTGCCAAAGAAAAGGAAGTTTTTAAGAGGAAGGATTTCTCGAAAAGAAATTTTAAATGCCCTCTTTTAAAATCCAACAAAGTTTTTGATGAAAACCAAATTTAAAATTTTGGAGTGTCACAACACCTACCCCCTTAGGAAAAATCTCGTCCCCAAGATTTCAGCTGATCCTTAAATAAGTGTGGATGCTCTGTCCGAAGAAAATCCTCTCTTTCCCAAGTTGCTTCACTGTCGGTGTGATTGCTCCACTGGACTTTGAGAAACTTGATGGTCTTCTGTCGGGTCCTCCTTTCAGACTCCTCTAAAATTCTTACGGGACGTTCCCGATAAGTGAGGTCTGGCTGCACGTCAATGTTTTCATTGGATACTTGTTTCTCTGGGTTGCTTAGCACTTCCTCAATTGCGAGACATGGAACACATCGTGGATGTCGGACAAGTCTTTGGGCAAGTCTAGTTGGTAGGCTACAGTGCCTCTTCGTGCCACGATGCAGAATGGTCCAATGAATCTTGGTGCTAACTTTCCTTTAATCTTAAACCGTTGCAGTCCCCTCATAGGTGATACTCGTAGGTACACGAATTCACCGGGTTCGAAGCTGACCCTACGATGTTTCTGATCATAATAACTCTTCTGTCGACTTTGAGCGGTCTTAAGTCGGTCCCTGATTAGCTTGACCTTTTCCTCGGCTTCTTTGAGCATGTCTGGTCCGAAGATGCGGCTGTCTCCGGTCTCTGACCAATTTAACGGGGTACGACATCTTCGTCCGTATAAAGCCTCAAATGGTGCCATTTGTAGGCTGGCCTGGTAGCTATTGTTGTATGCGAACTCGGCGTATGGCAGGCTTTCTTCCCAACTGGTTCCATAGGTGAGGACACATGCTCTCAGCATGTCTTCTAAAACCTGGTTTATGCGTTCTGTTTGTCCATCAGTCTATGGGTGGTATGCGGTACTGAAGGCTAGTTGGGTTCCCAGAGCCTGTTGTAAATGCTCCCAAAATCTTGAGACGAACTGAGTGCCTCTGTCTGATATTATAGTCTTCGGGACACCGTGCAGACAAACTATGCAGGAAAGATAAATCCTGGCAAGCCTCTGAGTGGTGTGGGTCGTCTTTATTGGAATAAAGTGTGCCACTTTGGTTAACCTGTCAGTGATGACCCATATGGCATCATTCCCGTGTCGTGACCGAGGTAGTCCGACAATGAAATCCATCCCTATTTCATCCCATTTCCACTCAGGTATTTTGTTTGGTTGCAGTAGTCCGGCTGGTCTCTGATGCTCAGCTTTTATGCGTTGACATGAGTCGCAACATGCAATGAAGGTGGCTATGTCCCTCCTCATACCGTGCCACCAAAATCTTTCCTGAATATCTTTATACATTTTGGTTCCTCCAGGGTGGATCGAGTACGGGGCGGTGTGGGCTTCAGCTAAAATCTGCTGTTTAAGGTCTTCTATGTTTGGCACGCAGAGCCTTTCTCCGTACCATAATATTCCTTCATTGTCTATGACGAATTCCGAGGCCTTGCCCATACTCAGCTTTCTTTTGATGCCTTCGATGCTGGTGTGACCGGGCTGAGCTCCTTTAATTTTCCCCACAAGGTCGGGTTGTATTTCCAAGTTTGATATGGTGCCTTCTGCTACCATTATCAAGTTGAGCTTGGCAAATTCTTGTTGGAATTTGGGCCTCAAACTGTGCAGATTGTTTTCGTCGGAGCTGGGGTTCCGACTAAGGGCATCGGCCACCACATTTGCTTTCCCTGGATGGTAATGGATACCAACATCATAATCCTTTACCAACTCCAACCAACGTCGTTGCCATAAGTTTAGTTCTGGCTGTGTGAAAATATATTTGAGAGTTTTGTGATCCGTATATATTTCACATCGATTCCCAAGTAAGAAATGCCTCCATTCCTTGATTGCATGAATAACTGCTGCCATTTCTAAGTCATGAGTGGGATAATTTTCCTCATGCTTGCGAAGTTGCCTTGAAGCGTAGGCGACAACCTTGCCTTCCTACATCAATACGCATCCGAGACCCTTTCTGGATGCGTCACAATATACTTCAAAATTCTTGTGTATGTCGGGTACAATTAATACCGGTGCTGTCGTTAACTTCCGCTTTAGTTCTTGGAAACTTTTTTTCGCAGGCTTCTGTCATTCAAACTTCTTATCTTTCTTGAGCAACTGTGTCATAGGCTTGGCTATGGTGGAGAATCCTTCAATAAATCTGCGGTAATATCCTGCCATTCCCAAGAAACTCCGTATGTCCGTTACGCTGGCTGGTGACTTCCAGCCAAGTACGGCCTTGACTTTCTCTGGGTCCACTGCGATACCGTCTTGGGTCAGTACGTGGCCTAGAAAGCCTACTTGTCTTAGCCAAAATTCGCACTTGCTGAACTTGGCATACAATTGGTGTTTTCTGAGCTCTCCTAGCACAATCCTGAGATGTTCTGTGTGCTCTTCTGGTGTCTTGGAGTATACCAGAATATCGTCGATGAATACCAGGACAAACTTGTCCATAAACTTCATAAATACTTTGTTCATGAGGTGAACAAAATATGCTGGGGCGTTAGTTAATCCAAATGGCATCACTGTCAACTCGTACAGTCCATATCTGTAGGTGAAGGTTGTTTTGGGGATATCTTCCGTTCGTACCTTCAATTGATGGTATCCTGACCTTAAGTCAATTTTTGAGAATACCTTGGCCTGAGCGAGTTGATCAAACAAATCGTTTATCCTTGGCATCGGGTATTTGTTTTTGACGGTGACCATGTTAAGTGCTCGATAGTCAATACACAATCTCAGCGTTCCATCCTTCTTTTTGGCAAATAAAATTGGTGATCCCCAAGGTGAGGAGCTGCCTCGAATGTATCCTTTGTCTAGCAATTCCTTTATTTGTTTATTCAATTCAACTAATTCGGATGGTGCCATTCGGTACGGTTTCTTGTATATGGGGGTGGTTCCTGGTGCGAGCTCAATGCTGAATTCTATCTCTCAGTCTGGTGGCATGCCTGGTAGCTCTTCAGGGAATACATCTGGAAATTCAAACACTACTGGAACCTTGTTTAGCTCAGAAACGTCCACCTTATTTAATCTCGGTTGCCAGGGTATTTTTCCTTCCTTGGCTGATACTCTTATGGTCTTCCCTTGGTGGTGTGTGAGAATTACGGTCCTGTTGAAACAGTCGATAAACCCCTTGTTGGTGGTTAGCCAATCCATCCCTAGGATGACATCCAGTCCTTTATTTTCCAACACAATAAGATTTGCGTGAAACTTCAATCCTTCGAACTCAATGACCACATTCTGACAGTAATTCTGAGTAACTTGCTGAATCCCAGGGGACTTGATGATCATGGATTTCTCCAAAGGAAGCATCGAAAAATTATTTTGCAAAGCAAAAATTTTCGAAATGAAAGAGTGAGAAGCTCCAGAATCAAACAAAACCATTGCAGGTATTGTGTTGACAGGAAACGTACCGAGTACGATATCCGGAGCATTTTGTGCTTCCTCTTTGGTTTCGTGGTTCAGATGACCCTTCCTGTGGTTATTGTTGGGATTGAAATTGTTTCGCTTGGGCGCTGAATTATTGCCGCCGTTGTTCGGCTTTGGGGTTGAGTTCCTTGGCTTGGGGCACTGTTTGGCATAGTGCCCTTCTTCTCCACAAGCGTAACAAGTAACGCCGGGGCGATAGGTGAATTCCTTGTCCCTAGCATGAAAATTCTTGATTGGGCGTGAGACATTGGATGAGGATTTGTGTGTCCCACCCTTTTGAAAATCTGTCCTACTTCGGTGATTGCGAGCATGGTTAGTCTGGTCCCTTTTTCGCTTGCGGATATCTTCCAGACTGTGTCTCTCATTTTCCTGAGTAATGGCTTTGTCCACCAGTGTTTTAAAATCAGGAAAAGTGTGCACGACCAGTTGGCATTTAAGCGCGGGCGCCAGACCGTCAAGGAATTTCTCCATCTTCTTGATTTCAGTCATACGCTCTTCATTGGCGTAGCGGGACAATAGAGTAAATTGACTGTTGTAATCTGACACTGTCATGTTCCTTTGTTTGAGGTCATCGAACTCTCTCTTCTTGATTTTCATAATACTCTTAGGAATGTGTGCACCACGGAAACCTTTCTTGAAATCATCCCAGGTTATGTCATTTTCGTTGGGATGCATGTGCAGAAAATTCTCCCACCACGATGCGGCTGCTCCTGTGAGATAGTGTGGAGCATACAATACCTTTTCGGGGTCTAAACATTTTGCAATAATTAATTTTCTCTCCATATCTCGAAGCCAGTCCTCGGCTTCAAGAGGTTTGTCAGTGTGAGAAAATGTTTGAGGACGTGTCTTCTGTAGCTCAGATAACTTGGAATGCTGCTGATACTGTCCATGGTGATTTCCCATGTTGATGACTTGGTTCATCATTTCACGATGTTGTTGCTGACTCTGTTCATAAAGGAGGCACATTTGGGAAAATGCCGTTTCACTGTTTTGTTGACTCGACTGCCCTTGTGTGAAATTGTTGCCTGGTTGAGTGTCATAATCTTCCTCTGGCGGAGTAGGCATGGAGCGAGTCCAAGGACGAGACATTTTTCACTCTGGGGATATATTTTGTAAAACTCATAAGAAAAGCGAAGAGGGTCGCAAAAACAAATCCAAAATTGCACAAGGATGGCAACTAATTTAAATGACCAAGATCACTTAAGAAAACAAATCGAATTGCGCACGGAGAAGGACTCTCATTACATATCTTACACGCGGGCGATAACTATACAATACATCACTCAGGATATGCGTACATAATCCTGACATGTTATTTAGGCTAGTGCACTTCTCCAGTTCCTACATGATGCGCAAACAGGCTACTTCTCACAACCTATGTACATATCTTACAAAGCGGTACATCGCATGACGGGCAAGCGCACTCAGCCGGAAATGTTGACGATCTCCATGGCCCTGCCAAGGGTGAGGCGCAGTGAGGCTGGGGATTCGACCTCCTCCTCACTAATAGGCTCCAGATGTGAAGGGCTGCGTCGGGTAGATGGAGCGGGTGCCAGGGGCGGAGCAACACGAATAGGAGTAGGCACAACGGGTGGTGCAGTGCGCGCTGGAGTGGGCGTAATGGCCTGGTTGAACTCTTCGGTGGTAGGCAGGCGACGAGTAGGTGCATAAGATGCTGATGACGAGACAAAAGTCAGTGGCGGTGCAGCGGGCAGGAGCTCCCTCCTGTTGGCGGCACAGCCATGGACTGAGTCCATGCGGGCAGCTACAAAGTCGTCCACCAGATTGTCGAAGGCTGCCTCCAGAGCCCAGAGATACCCAATAAGCATCTCAAAAGCCTCATCTCGTTCTCCTCTGGGGCAGGAGAATGCGTAGTGACAGGTGTAAGGCACATGGCATGGAAGATAGCGGTAGCGACGAGTCTTCATCGCGAGAAGGATATCCCTGAGGCGAGCTATCGCCTCACGGGCTGCCATCTGCATAGCATGCCTCTCTGTAGGCATGGCTCTTCCCATGAACCGGAAGCGGCGTAACTCACCACACCCTCCCCTGAATTGCACCATGGCCTGGTGCATGGTCAGACTGTCGTTGACCTTGTGCTGGTAGAGTGTGAAGACTGGGCGCACAGACGGCCCCATCGCGACCTGAACGATGAAGGAGAGAAGCTTGACGAACCCATCGGGCATGTTGGGGAAGGTCTGAGACTCGCAGCTGTTGTCGGCCATCTACAAAAGTAGGCAAAAATTCTGCATGGTCAGATCATAAATTTATGCTGACTGACAGAAAATGACTACAATTGCCAAAATATAAATTAGCTCTATCATGCTAATAACCAATTAGTGATCGCACCTAGTGGCTTCCTACAGTCAGCCTGGCTCTGGTACCAAGCTTGTTACGACCGGTTTTCCAATAAAAATATTTATTGAGAAACCAATCTTTTGAGTCCAGTATGAGAGAAATCCTCCTCACTGGTAGACAAATTCTTGATACAATAAGCCAGTAGCATAGGATATATTACAGGGTTGAGCTAGGGCTGCTCAACAAATTATTACAAGCGCGCCAATAATTATACATAATGGCGGATATAACACAATGGTGTGGTGGCATACTACTGACTCAAGGATAAAGTGATGGTGGAATAACACAGTGGGGAGTGTGATAACACGACTCTCAAACTGGCATCGCATCGAGCGTCGCGGTGAGGCTCGATAAATTTATTCGGGTTGCGGAAGCGAATATAATACAGTGACCAAATCCAGGGTCGCACGAGACTGACTGGGATTCCTCTAGGCGTCGGACTCGCTATCGAACTCTTCATCCATGAGATCGCCTTCGTCAGCATCTGGCCAAATCAACAAGCCAGTGAGTACTTTGAAAGTACTCGCAAGACAGTTCGGACGTAAGATATAACAAATGCATGCATGAATGCGTCAGGATTAATTCACCAATGTACATTCAAAAATTAGCATAACGAGGTAAGTAAAAGGGAAACGGCGGTAGTCCGCCTGAAATCCCACAAAGCATAAATGAAGACCGATCGGGTGTCTGAAGCGACGCCTCGAAAGGTGAACAAATAAATATAAGGAAAATGATGCCACAGTCGGGCGTCTTAGCGACACCACATAAAGGGCTTTAAAAGAAATGCCATAGTCGGACGTCGGGGCGACATCACAGAAAGGGCTTTAAAAGAAATACCACAGTCGGGCGTCTTAGCAACACCACATAAAGGGCTTTAAAAGAAATGCCTCAGTCGGACGTTGGGGCGACATCACAGAAAGGGCTTTAAAAGAAATGCCACAGTCGGACGTCGGGGCGACATCACAGAAAGGGCTTTAAAAGAAATACCACAGTCGGACGTCGGGGCGACATCATAGAAAGGGCTTTAAAAGAAATACCACAGTCGGGCGTCTTAGCGACACAACGTAAAGGGCTTTTATTCACAAGGAAATAATGCTCATAATAAATATTCAATTCATGAGAATAAACGGGTTAGTCCATCCACAGGGATAATCATTTAACCGGACTTAGCAATCAGGCGATTCACCGGAGTCTCTGTCATCAAAACTGACATTTTATCAGGATAAGATAATATCCATCTTGGACATGGAATAGATGATTTGGAGGAAATATATGACTCTGCAGAGTTTGTACAAAATTTTTCCCACAGCCAACGGATTTCCGTAGTCCCGAAGGACTAGTTCCGTTTACGGTTTTTCAGAAGAAAACACAGCTATCCAGTACACACCCATCCTACCTCTCGATGCCAGGACTCACCCTAGACATCATCCAAGAAAAACTTTTGAGATGGGGAGATCACAATCTCGAATAGCATGGGATCAAATTTATAAACGCGCGCTCTAAGGGGTGCCCCCCTCTCGGTCCCAACGGAAACACCCATGCCCCCTGACCGGATGACTGGCTTTAATCCAGGGCCATGGAACCATCATCACGGCCTCTCCTTTTTGGTGTGTGCTAGGAAGCGGTTTACAACTTACTAAGCCATATTCCTTACGAAAAATCTGTGGTAGTACAACGAAGGAAGAATGGAAGGAACTGGAATGATACGAGTTGACATTGAAGTCACATAATCTGGCATAAGCCTGGCATGCTACAACACTGCCATCTTACCCATCCTCATGCCAACACATGGCCATGCATACTCACATCCATCCACTTATGGATCATCGAACTCACTTACCTCAACATTGCATAAAATAACGTTCTTCGGTATGCTCATCAACATGCCATGAAACTAACTAAATGCAAAACATGCCAAGACACTCATCATATCAAAAGTTCGAACATGCTTGCCTGGTTCAGAGTAGTCGGAGCCTAGCTCGGTGAAGTTCGCGGCTCCGTCACCTCCTTCGGTATCTACGGTATAAAGAAAATATATGCGCTATCGTAAATACCAAGGGGTGCACGAAAAGTATTCCAAATATTTTTCAAATAAATCTGATAAAAAGCTAGACAAAATTTTAAAGAGAACAGAAAAAGAATCAATCAAAAATACCTTTCTGTTTAAAAGTTATAAAGGCTTTTGTCCAGGGACTCATCTGTAATGAAACGGAAAGTTCCCAGGGGCTAGCTTATAAAAACAGAAAACGCTTCGGCAGAAACTACGCCAGCACAAAGGGGAAAGCGCATTTGGCAGAAGGCGTTTTCAGAAAACGCTTCGTTTAGAAAGGACAGAGAGGCTGACAGCGGGTCCCGCCTGTCAGGTTTGAATATACGAACGGGGCGGCAGAGTTCGCCGGTGCCCGAGAGACGCGGTGGTCGCCGGCGGCGATCCACGGCGAGGCAGGGGGATCGGAGGGTACCTCCATGTTCAGGGCACCTTCCCGCGTCGGTTGGTGGTGGTGGTGGTCGCCGGCGAGTACCACGTCGACGGCGAGCTTTGCTCCGGTGGACGGCGGCTCGGGTGGTCGAGGGACTCGTCGGAGAGAGCTGCGAAGGACAAATTGATGCTGGCGTTAGCTTACTGGGTGCTAGAGGGAGTAACTGACGGGGTTTGGGCGTCGGAGACGGCCTCACCGGAGCGAATCGTGGTGGAGGCCGAGGCGGATCGGGGCGGCCGGAGTTGGGGGAGGAGACCTCCTCGAGGTCCTCCGGGTGGCTTGGCAGAGCTTTGGTGAGGTGTAGAGGTGGTGCGTGCTCGAGGGTGAGCTCGGGGGCCCTTTTTATAGGCGGCCCGAGGCGGTGGCCGTGAACGGGGGTCTCCGGTGAAGATTACGGCGGCGCAGGGCTTGGTCGGGGTAATTAGGGAGTTGTGCATCGTCGTTGAGGTCCACCGGTTCCATTTAGGTGCTAATCGGGCTGCGGTCTGGTGCTATGGGCGAGTTCGACAGAACGGGGCGGCGCGGGCCTGTCGGCGGCAGTGAGCATGTTCCGTGCTTGCCGGGCCACGGCGACGGTGCCACGGGCGTGCGCTGGCATGCATGAGGCCACGCGGAGAGCAGAGGGGCGTTGGGCGGCGCCGAACGGCGTTGAGCCGCCGCTCCGTCCCCTGTCGGCTCCCACGGGGGTTCGGCCGCCGCAAGACACGCCGGCGCGGGCGGCCAGGGGCGCCACCGACGCTGGGAAGACGCCAAGCGCGCGTGCGGGGGTGCTGGCCAGGGAGAAGAAGCCGCGTGCAATGCGCCAAGCGCACTGTCAACGCGTGAGTGAAGCTGACGGACGAAAAACGACACTGAAGTCTGAATTTTCTGAAAATGAACAGCAACAGCGCAAGCAAGGTGTTCGACAGAATGAATTTGGCCTCTGGGGATTTTTCCTTGAGCTGAAACTTGGTGGAGTGGCTACTCATTGCTCCAGTAGGCTGAATTATTTTTGGTGGAATTTTTGGAGGAGTGTAGATATGAATTTCATCAAATTTGGCAAATCTGGTCCAAACTTGCAGAGACTGAATTTTGAAAATTTTGAAAAGAGAAGGAGTGGATCAAGATGGTTCTGGGTTGTGGGTACAAAGGACTTTCCTGGAGAGTTGGTTTGAGGTCAAAACTCAAATGAAAAAGGGTACTTGCTTTGAAAAACTCTCAGGCTCCAAATAATTTTCAGAAATGATTTGAGGGGAAAAATAATTATAAAAAAAATCCAAAACTTGCTTGGATTAGTTGGGACAGAGAACTTAGGTTGATTACAAGGAGGAGGGGAGGTTTTGGAGGGGTTTATCACATGGGCAAAATACAAAGTCATGGGTGGTTTTCAAGATATGAAAATCCCAAATTTTCATAGAGCTTCTTTTTAAAAGAAAAAGATTAAACTCCCAAAATAATTTGAGAGGGAACCAAGAGAGAAAAAGTTTCAAAAGATCAAACACCATAGCTTGAATAAAAATAAAACCTTGCCAAAGAAAAGGAAGTTTTTAAGAGGAAGGATTTCTGGAAAAGAAATTTTAAATGCCCTCTTTTAAAATCCAACAAAGTTTTTGATGAAAACCAAATTTAAAATTTTGGAGTGTCACATTTTCCTTCCCGAACAGATCTTCGTATTCGGCGGCTTCGCACTACGGGCCAACTCGCTTGGCCATCTTGAGCAGATCGATAGCTACGCCCCTGGCCATCAGGTCAGGTTTGGAAGCCTGAACTACACTGCTGACATCCATGGAGACTTGATCTTCGACGAATTCGAGCCCGTGACAGGTGCGCCGTACAGTCATGATGAGCATGACTTAGATCTGCCATCGGACATGGCTCATGAGAACGTACCTGCAGCTGCCCTTGCCCTGGATCCGGAGCAGATCGTGCCATCCATGGATAGGTGGATAGACCCCTCCACGGAGGCCGCGCACTCATCGGTGATAGAGCCGAACACAGACTTCGCCTCCAACAAGGTCTGTGTCATCGGACCCTTGTACTCGTCTCCGGCCACAGGATCCGAACCGCGTACATCCGTACCCATCGAACATGATTGGGCACCGATCATGGAATTTACCTCCGTGGATATCTTTCACCACTCGCCCTTGGGCGACGTGCTAAACTCATTAAAATCCCTCTCCCTGTCAGGAGACTCCTGGCCGAACTATGTCCGGCTTGAGTGGGAAGTGGACGATGAAGAAATTCGTTACCCACCCACCACCCACTTAATAGACACTGTCAACGACTTAACCAACATGCTTGATTTCGACTCTGAAGACATCGACGATATGGACGACGATGCCGGAGAAGAACAGGAACCACCGCCTATAGGGCGCTGGACAGCCACCTCATCATATGATATATATATATATATGGTAGACACACCCAAAGAAAGCAATGGCAATGAGGCAACGGAGGATAACCCCCTCGAGAAGCAATCTAAGCGCCGACGTCAGCGGCGCTGCTCCAAGCCCCGCCATAGCAAAAATATACCGGCACAAGACACAATCGCACTCCGGATGATGCCGAAGACGAAAACAATCCCACCCAGCCAAGCACTGAGCAAGTCGGACGGGAGGATTGGCAAGCTAGCCCTGATGAACAGGCAATGAATGGAGACTCGGAGGACGACAATTACATGCCTCTCTCCGAAGATGAGGTGAGCCTCGGCGATGAAGAATTTGTTGTGCCGGAGGATCCCGTCAAGTAGGAGCATTTCAAGCGCCGGCTTATAGCCACTACAAAAAGCCTGAAGAAAAAGCAGTAGCAACTTCAAGCTGATCAAGATCTGCTAACTAATAGCTGGACTGAGGTCCTGGCAGCTGAGGAATACAGACTCAAGCGCCCACCCAAAAGTTACCTGAAGCGCAGGTTGTTACCTCAACTTGAGGAGGAGGCACTAGAGCCTACACTACCGGTGCAGGATGCGGCTGACCGACCACCTCGTGGCCGAGACAAAGTAGTGTATCGGCCTGAATACCAGCCCGCACCCCGTCGCCAATCAAAGAAAAACATGAAGGCCCGGGGCTACACGCAAGACCTGCAAAACGAGTTGGAAAACAATGTAGGACAGTCATGATCGATCTACGGATCACGGGGGCGCGCCCCAACGCGTGACCATGACCGCCATGCCGGATACACTAAATACAAATCCGGTCGGGCCGAACACAACAGACAAGACTCATTTGAACTGCGTCGTGATGTAGCCCGGCATAGAGGCACCGCACACCCGCTATGCTTCACTGATGAAGTAATGGAGCATGAGTTCCCAGAAGGGTTCAAACCCGTGAATATCGAGCCCTACGATGGGACTACAGACCCCGCAGTATGGATAGAAAATTTCCTTCTCCACATTCACATGGCCCGCGGGGATGATCTACATGCCATCAAGTACCTCCCACTAAAGCTCAAGGGACCGGCTCGACATTGGCTGAATAGTCTGCCGGCAAACTCCATCGGAAGTTGGGAGAAACCAGAAGACGCATTCCTGGATAACTTCAAGGGCACTTATATGCGACAATCGGATGCTGATGATTTAAGTCACATAACCCAACAGCCTGGAGAGTCAGCCTGAAAATTCTGGAATCGATTCCTAACTAAAAAGAACCAAATTGTCGACTGTCCAGACGCCGAAGCCCTAGCGGCCTTTAAGCATAACATCCATGACGAATGGCTTGCCTGACACCTCGTCCAAGAGAAGCCAAAGTCCATGGCAGCCCTCATGACACTCATGACCCACTTTTGTGCGGGCGAGGATAGCTGGTTGGCTCGTAGCAACAACACATCAAAAAATCTTGGCACCTCAGGCGCCGGAGATAGCAACGGCAATCCCCGACACAAAAAACACAAGCGTCGCAATAATGGCGATAATGCCCAGGACACGGCCGTCAATGCTGGTTTTAGTGGCTCTAAGTCCGGTCAGCGGAAAAAGTCGTTCCAAGGGAACAATCCGGGCCCATCCAGCCTGGACTGCATACTCGACCGTCCATGCCAAATTCATGGCACCCTAGGAACACCAGCCAATCATACCAACAGAGAATGCTGGGTATTCAAACAAGCTGGCAGGTCAAGTGCTGGAAACAAGAAGGGGTCGCAAAGCAATGACGATGACGAGGAGCCCCGGCCACTGAACACAGGAGGGCAAAAGAAATTTCACCCACAAATCAAAACAGTGAACATGATAAAAGCCACCCATATTCCCAAGCGGGAGCGATGTGCACTCTCAGGGATGACGATGCAACGGAGCTAGTCGCCCCAAAATATAACCTATGGTCGCGCAGCTCGATCACCTTTGACCGTACGGATAGCCCGGCCAATGTCAGTCAGGGCAATTCGGCCGCACTAATCCTGGACTCAATAATTGACGGATTCCACCTCACACGAGTCCTTATGGACGGAGGCAGCATTCTGAACATGCTGTATCAAGACACATCGCATAAGATGGGTATCAATCCTTCAATGATCAGACCCACTAAAACAACCTTTAAAGGTGTTATACTAGGTATGGAGGCCTGTTGTACAGGCTCCATCACTCTGGAGGTAGTCTTCGGACCACCGAATAATTACCGTACCGAAGAGTTGATCTTCGACATCGTCCCTTTCCACAGTAACTATCACGCACTGCTCGGATGAACCGTGTTTGCTAGATTCAACGCGGTGCCACATTATGCATACCTTAAGCTCAAGATGCCTGGCCCGCACGGCGTCATAACCGTTAATGGAAAGGATGAGCGCTCCCTCCGTGCCAATGAGTATACCGCTGCCTTAGAAGTAGAAGTGCAGACTGGCATTTTCCAATCGAACCTTGATTCAACAGCCAGCCTCCCAGACACAGTTGACAGAGTTCAAACTAGTATGCAACCGGATAGCCCAGCTCATCAAGAGCTCAATTAACGACTCCGGCGATAGGCGGAGAAAATGCCAGTCTAATGCGGGTTAACCGCTCCGTGGCACACAAACATATTTTTGCCCTTTCTTTGTAGGTCCACTTTTGTGTAGGCCATCACTGGCGACATGGTGACCAGACCCAGGAGGGGACGAACATACCAAGGAAGGAAATAGCTCGATTGCGTACGGGAATCCTTAGATATTCCCCTTGATGATCATCCGATCAATACCCGGATCCGCGCACGGATTCCCTCCCCCGGTTACAGCAGGTTCTGAAGTCATATTTCTTTTTATCACACTATTTGTACTCGTACGGATCAACGTATTATTCAATTACAATATGTGGCTTTATATGACGCTTACTTACTGCTCTTTCTTACTGATATTCTTTGTCAAATGGCATCCGTACAGTGCGATATGCCTTAATATGACAGGGGCCTCGTTGTACCCATAATACGGCAATAAAGTCCGAACACCCTCACGGTCGTTCGGCACCCCGAACTTATAGCAATTTATGCATCAGCTCTGAATCATGTCTTGGGTCAATAGTTGGGTTGCCCGGCTCCTGTGCTTGCTACACTACGTTCCGCTATATCGGCTAGGTTATTAAAGGGAGAACTACTGCGATTGTGTCCCGGTTCTTCCGGACGAGCGCCTCAGTAGAGAAAGCCGAAAACTGGCTGTCATGATATGGCGAGACCTGGCTAGCTATTCAAGAGGTTGCAAAATCTTTAAGGATTTCTTCCGCATTATGCTATAACTAATGCAGCGTGTGATGGATCGGCTTTTCTTCCGATCAGGTGCTTATAGAGCCCCTAGTGCGGTCTTCCGAACACCAGGGGTTGCGCCTACCTTTCTTTTGTCAAACTCCTATGGCTAAGTTAGAGTAATAAAGCCTTATAGTCTGATTGCCTGGTTCGTTGCGCTGAGCACCTCCTTCATGGACCCAAAACTGGGGTAAAGATTGCTCAGGTTCATCCCGAACACCCCCGTACTTCCTACGTAGGGGCAGAAGCCGACGACTGGCCAACTCCCAGTATTAATATATAGAAAACAACCGCACAGGAGGAAAAACTTTCAAATAACAGGCAATAAATAATAGAAATGACCTTGTTCAATATTACATAGGACAACATGATTGTATACGTGGGAATATAATGTCCTTGGCGCATTGCTCCGCCACAAGGCGGGATCCTTTCAGGACACTATTATAATATAACTCGGGCTTGCGGTGCTCCTTCCCCTCCAGCGGTCCTTCGGTCATCAGCTTTTCAGCATCCATCTTCGCCCAGTGCACCTTCGCACGGGGCGAAGGCCATTCGTGCACCTTCCATAGAGACCAACCTCTTGATGACTTCAAGTCGAGGGCAGGCACTCAAAAACCGCTTTACGAGCTCGAAGTAACTTCTGGGAATCGGCTTGGCAGGCCATAGCCGGATAATTAAATCCTTCATGGCTAGTTTGGCCGCCTTATGCAGTTCAATTAGATGCATCATTTGATCGGCAAAGGGCAATAGATACTTCGGCGCCAGATACTGCGACCAGAAGAGCTTCTCCGCAGTACTCCATTCTTCGGCTCGATAGAATTGCGCGACATCAGATATGCTGCATGGCAGCTCCGCAAATACCCCTGGAGAAATCCGAATTCAAATGAGTAAACATGATTTTCTCGCTTCAAATACATGCTTTGTATAGAAAAAGCCTTACCCGCCGCGATCTTCCTCGCCTCCTGGATTTCCTGCAGGGCGCCTTGGGCTGCCCCCGGGAATCGCATGCGGCTTGATGAGCTTGGGACAGTTCGGATTCTTTCTCCATCACACTCTGCTCCAATGTCTCGCCTTTCTTCATGGCCTCTTGGAGCTCTGGCTCGGCTTTAATAACCCTGGCCTCGTGCTTTTCGCGAAGAGCCTGCTCTGCGGCTGCCTTCTTCTCGGCTTCGGCCACATCCTTCTTAGGAGCCTCAATTTCGACAGTCGCCCCTAGAGCACATCGTAAAAATATTTTCATCATAGTAACTTATTGATTCGCGCTGAATGCGAACAAGGTTTTTTGCATACCTTGGTTACCCTCTAACTGCTTCCTCACTCGGCCGGGTCCTTCTTTGGCCCGCTCCAGACTCTGCTTTAGTCCGGAGACTTCCACAGTATGGGAGGCGGTAGTCTCTACAGATGCCTGCTTATAAACAAGGGGAGGGAGAGATGCCATAAGGTGAGTCTCCTGCGAACATATATTTGATCCTCTGCCCAGTTCTTTCTATCGCCGAACAGTTTATCAGGGGCTACTACCTATACTATAACACTCTTCGAAACCTCACAAAACATACTCAAAGCCCGTTATAAGGCTGATGCAGGCTTCATTCAGCCCACTCTCAGCGGACTGAATCTTCTCAATCACCGCACCCATAAGGGCACGGTGTTATTTAATGATGGAGACGCTCTTTAGCGCCGTCGATAAAGTATCCGGTACCTCTGGTTGGACAGAGGTTGCCGGTGGAACAGGCACACCCTCTCTAGTGGAGGGAGGCTGCCTGCCTGATTCTGGAGCCGTATCGGTCTCCGAAACTGTATCTGTCTAGGGGCCGAATTCGAGGTAACCCCCGCAGTCGATTTCCATGGGATCCTTTTCTCCCGTGTGTCCGGCCCCTTAAGTTTGACCTCCTGGCGCCGCCTTGACGATCTTTTCCCCCCTCCTTGGCCTGGGTCCCTCTGAGACGATACCTCTGTGTCGTTCACGTGTTTTGGGGAAGGGGCCTTCGGGGGTGTCCCGCTGTCCATAACATCCGAGCCAAGTAAATCCTCCTTTGAGGATTGTTAGGTGCGGGACCTCGCCGGACTGCAAAAAAGTATGGCTCAATAATTAAAACATCATGCCATAGTGAGTCTGGATATGCAAATGTGTTAGGCTTTTATATACTCACGAGTTCACCAGGGGTTGGGCCTTGGGATCCCACTCCGGGCTGCTGTCGGGAGCGGCGGTCGACTCCTCCGGAAGGGGAGTTTTTCCCTTCTTAGGCTACTCGTCCTCCAAGGTTGTGGACGCCGTCCTTTTCTTTCTTCCCCTTGCTGGGGATTGGTTTTCCTCCTCTTCCTCGTCCTCTCTAGAGGAAGAGCGGGCATCAGATTCTTTGGATACTGTATCTGAAGTGCCGCCGTGACGAAGGCCGCCCCTGGTCTCTTTGGCCCCCTTCTCAGCCTTCTTCTTCGGCGCCTTGTAAGGCGCTGGGACCAACATCTTCGTCAGAAGTGGGCCGGCCGGTTCTTCTGGCAGTGGGGCTGGACAGTAGATCTGCCCCGCCTTCTTCGTCCAGCCCTAGGAGAGTTGTGGAAAACACATTAAGAATTTCCCTTGGAATATGCAAATAAAACGTATGACGTGCCAACATACAATGACTTACGGAACTTGCAGGACGGGACTGTTGGTACCCGCGGTCCTCGGCTGAGTCCGGCCACGATTTGTCAGACTTAAAAAGCACCTTCTAGATATCTTTGTGCAAGGAGCCAAAGAACTCTTGCAGGGTCTGGTGCTTGGCCGGGTCGAATTCCCATAAATTGCAGGCCCTGTGCTGACAAAGAATCCGACGAACTAACATCACCTGGACTACATTGACAAGTTTCATATTCTTGTCTTCCATATCCTTGACGCGCGTCTAGAGCACCGACAACTCGTCGGGCCAACACCAGTTCAGGCCCTTCTTGGGCCAGGAGGTAAGCCGCAGGGGAGCTCCAGATTGGAATTCGGGAGCTCTGGCCCATTTTGTGCCGCGCGGCTGAGTAACGTAGAACCACTGCTGTTGCCACCCTTTGACGGAATCATTGAAAGTACCTAATGGCCATGTGACATTGGGCATCTTGCTCACCATGGCACCTCCGCACTCAGCGTGCTCTCCGCTCACTACCTTGATCTTCACATTAAAAATCTGCAGCCATACGCCGAAGTGTGGCGAGATGCGGAGAAAGGCCTCGCACATGACGATGAATGTCGAGATGTTGAGGAAGGAATTTGGGGATAGATCATGAAAATCGATCCCGTAATAGTACATGATGTCGCTAACGAATGGGTGGAGGGGAAACCCTAGCCCACGGACAAAGTGAGGGAGGAATACAACCCTCTCGTGGGGTTCCGTGGTTGGGACAATCTGTCCCACCGTTGGGAGATGATGGCTGGTTCTCTTGGCCAGATACCCAGCCTCCCGAAGCTTTTTGACATCCTTCGCCCAGACGGTAGAGGCCATTCACTTGCCTCCTTCTCCGGATCCGGACATTTTCAGAAGGCCTTTGTGGGCGGAGAAGGCAAATTCTTGGGCGCTGGAGCTCGAGTGAGAGAGAATGGATGAGTAGAGGAAGGAGAAGTCGTGGGTGAAAAAGGGGAGTCCTTATCTCCTTATAAAGGCAGCAGGGATCCTGCGCCTCATCACTTGCCCGGTAAACTCGCTTATTCCCCAAGCGCCGCGTTGATGGCACGGTTGGGTTACCCATACCTGTATTAACGAGAATCCCGTGATAAGGGGACACGATCTCTGCTTCGAAAGGACGTGCTAATAAAACCGCCTCGCAAGATGTGCAGTAGCAGGTTGAGAAAAATGGTTCGAATAATGACCGGGTCACAGCGTGATGTCATGTTGTGAAGAAGTTGTCAGCAGATTAGACTCGTGAAATATCGTGCTCTCTACGGTGGTATGTGAAATTTGTTTTACAGAGCCGAACACGATCCTTGTGTTCAAAATCTTCTATGGAGTATTCGGAGAAGGAACCCGCCTTGCAATGTCGAAGACAATCTGCGCGCCGGACTCATCGTCATTGAAGCCTGGTTCAGGGGCTACTAAGGGAGTCCTGGATTAGGGGGTCCTCGAACAGCCGAACCATGTACTTTTGCCGGACTGTTGGACTATGAAGGTACAAGATTCGGATATGTAGATTTCCTTCTCTGTAACCGACTCTGTGTAACCCTAGCCCCCTCCGATCTCTATATAAACCGGAGGGTTTAGTCCGTAGGACAAGAATAATCATAATCATAGTCTAGCTTCTAGGGTTTAGTCTCTACGATCTCGTGGTAGATCAACTCTTGTAATACTCATGTCATCAAGATCAATCAAGCAGGAAGTAGGGTATTACCTCCATAGAGAGGGCCTGAACCTGGGTAAACATTGTGTCCCCCGCCTCCTGTTACCATTAGCCTTAGACGCACAGTTCGGGACCCGCTACCCGAGATCCGCCGGTTTTGACACCGACAGCATGGTCACCGCATGACCGTGGCGTTGCCACGCGTTGTCCGCTGACTAGGCATGTTTGGTGGTTTGGGTACTTCCCCGGTAGGTTTTAGGAAGAATAAGGTGACAAAAGAATCTCATGAGGATACTGAACTAAGCTCAAACATGAATTAGCACCAAGTGTTTGATTAGTGGTGGGCAAAATGCACATGGTCAATGGGTCCGAGTTTTGGCTCAGGATGATCATCTACTAAGGAGACTATCTTGGAAAATTTGGAGCTCAAATTGAGGAGCCTAGGTGTCTCTTTCTTTGCAAGGTACCACACTGGACAGAAATATGAATGCTGAAGCTGGGCTCAAATGAATGAATGGATTGGACTAAAATTTGGAGGATGATAACTAGGGCATATGAAGGCACTATAAAAATTTCATACCAATTGGATAAATAAAAATGGTACTTCCTCCATTGAACAAAAAATTGGGAAAAATTGGGAAATTGGCTAAATCAAATGAGCTAAAATTTGGTGTAAGGAGGTTCTGTGGGCAGGGTCATGTCCTAGTAAATTTTCAGCAATTATAAAGCAATATAAAATGTAGTTGCTTCACGAACTGAAAATATTACCAAAAACAAAGATTGGATGGTG
This sequence comes from Triticum dicoccoides, assembly GCF_002162155.2. Classification (NCBI taxonomy): domain Eukaryota; kingdom Viridiplantae; phylum Streptophyta; class Magnoliopsida; order Poales; family Poaceae; genus Triticum; species Triticum dicoccoides. The sequence continues at coordinate 390,926,590 of NC_041391.1, forward strand.
TGCTCACATGGATTGTTATATGGGGCTCAAATTCTATTGAGAGCTATGATTTGGGCATATAGAAGATGTGGCAATAATTCAACCTATTAGGATATGCCTAGCTAGTACTTCCTTCACAATGGTTCTAGCTGAACAGAAACTTTGGAAATTTGCTGAGGAAGATTTGCTAGGCAAATGGAGCTGAATTTTGTCATGAGGCAATGATTTGGATAATAAAGAGTGCCCAAACTGTTTGGGAGTTTTGGGAATGACGGAAATATAGGCTGCTTCACAACCTTGGGCAAAAAATGACACATGGACAGCACACATAGGAAGATCTGACGAGGTGGCGCTTAGTCACAGCAATGCACCACAATTTACAAAGCTATGGCCATCTATATTGGTCGTGATCAGCTAGAAATAAGGCAGCAGACCAGTGTTGTCTGCTTTACGACTATTTCGTGTAAGGAAATTAGGACCTTTCTGACCAAAATGGTCATTTTGGTTTAGGGTTTGGAGGCCCCCGAACAACTTATGACTAATTGGTCTCAAATGGTCTTAGATTTACAACCATTTCTTCCAGGATCGCTCACAAAAGGTCACAAGTTGACATATTTCTTGTAGTGTTGGAGAACGGAAGATTCCTCAATATATGGTTTAACATAAGCATTAGAAGCATAATTATCATAGCAATTTTTAAGTATGACTAAATTTTCATATTTGTAAAGAGTAGCATCATACTTTTTAATCAGAGAAGCAATTTCATAAGCACCCTTAAAAGCATAGGAATTATAAACACCCTTGGCATAAGAAGATAAGACACCATTATCCCTAAACTCACATTGGTAAAGAAGATGTTTCTTAGGGTCTTCAGGACAACAAGTAAAATCATATATTTCGCATAAATTCCAAGCATAGAAATGCATAGTATTAATATGATGCCACAAAAGTTTCCCTTTTTGGGATAAGCGGTGTCGCACAGAATAAGCATGCTCATCTATTGATTTGCCCTCAACTAAGCTAGTTGGGGTTTCAGTATGAGCACATAGGGATCAAAGATGATCCATGTAGAAAGCTTCAGCAGTATGATAGATTTTGGGTGGTTCTTCAACCATTGGTTTAGTAGGTACAACTAATCTTTTGGTATTTTACGTTTGCTACCCATAATAAAGATAGAAAACAACTTAGAATAGAAAACAACTACTTATTGATAAAGCAAACAAGCATACACGAAAATATTCACCCCACGCTATTGCTCCTCGGCAACGGCGCCAGAAAAAAGTCTAGATAACCCAAAAGTTTAGGGAATCGTTTGTAGCCTTTTTCGATAAATAAGACTGTCAAACCCAACGAGGAGCTATGGGTAGAACAAATATTCTCTCAAGTGCTATCAACCAACGATACCACTCTACGCACACTTAACGTTCGCTTTACCTAGAACAAGAATAAAACTAGAAGTACTTTGCAAGAATAAAATAGGAATAATGTTCACACACGAACACATCACCCAGTACCCTCGATGCCGAGGGTGATGCACAGCAGCTCACGTCGAAGGAGACCCGTCCGGAAGCGCGGTACGCAAGCAATCCGGCGGGCGCTTTGGAGGACCCAAAACCCCACACACCCGGGAGGGACCCCGTCAGGGCGCGCGGCGGCTATGGGCTGCCCTAGGTTGACCTGATCGTCCCTAGGGCCTCGAGGTTCGCCGCCCTGCAACAAGAAACAGACAAAGAACGAGGAAGAAGAAGGACTAGGGTTAAGGAGAAAACATAAACGATAAAAAGTGGTAGATGATTTGTTCGATTGTGTATTGTTGTTCAATCGGCCGTCACCTCTTATTTATATAAGAGGCGGATGGACTCCCCGTACAAGAAAATGACTTGCCTTGCCGTCCAAATCATCAAAATCTAACCAAACTCGGACTTCTCACGACCTCCGGCACGGATGTCCGGCTCTAGGCCCGGATGATCCGGCATAGCCCAGTTTTTTGACAACAGCTCAATGTTTTGGCTCTAGAATCCACATACTACCACGGAGTTGGACGTTTTTTATATCAAAATCAACCGCCTCGACGAGACGCATAACTTCCACGTTGAAAACTTTTCGATACGAGGCGACCTTGATGGGGCCTCGGGCCATTTTCTAAAGTTTGTAGTAGAAAAAGTTGTCCGGACGTCCGGACTTCTACCCGGATTGTCCGGCCTCCACCCGGTTGATCCGGGACTGGACCCAGATCATCCGGCTTCATGATAAACCTTCTATTGTTTTCGGTGCTTCAATTTCCCGGATGATCTGGACCCCGGCCCTGATGATCCGGCCAAACACTGCTGTAGCGCACGATTTTGCATGTAACTTTTCCATACGACCTCGGATAGGGACGATTCTTATATCAAAATCGTCCGTTTCAACGAGACGAAGAACTTTGCAGTTGTAATTTTTTCCATCAGAGGCCATCTTTGGGGTGTAATCAGCCGAATACCGTCATGAATACAAAATCTCAGTACTTCGAACACAACTTCGGCCTTAGTGATGAGATCGGATGGCTATGGCCCAAATATCAAAGTTTCTCATTTTGACGATATGGAACTTTTTCACTTTGATCACTTTTCCATTTGAGGCCTTCTTAATAATGTTTTCGACCATGCCAAAATCTGGTGTCAACAAATAAATTGCAAGATGATAAATTTAGTAGTTTAGTAGAAAGATTGTTGTAACAAAAGAGAAATATTTGTCCCTATGCAATCGATAACTAGACGGGTAATCATTATTGCAATTTTATAAGAGGGAGAGGCATGAACTAACATACTTTCCGTACTTGGATCATATGCACTTATAAGTGGAACTCTAGCAAGCATCTGCAACTATCAAAGATCATTAAGGTAAACCCCAACCATAGCATTAAGTATCAAGTCCTGTTTATCCCATACGCAACAACCCCCTTACTCGTGTGTAAGCTTATGTCACTCTAGCCACCCACGATAAGAGAATCATGAACGTATTGCAACACCCAACAGAGGGGATCCCTCACGCTTGTGTGACATGGAGAGCACCATAGGACAACACCAAAATAAAATATACAACTCAAACCAATCATGATCATCAATCAACCCATAGGACAAAACAGATCTACTCAAACATAATAGGAAACCACATATATGTATAATAATATAAAGTGTTGAGCACCATGTTTAAGTACAGAACTACAACGGGAATAGAGAGGTTACACGGGGAGAGAGTTGGTGTTGACGGCGGCGAAGTTGTTTGTATAGAACATTGTCACGATGGTTGCTACGGCGGAGCTCCGGCGCCACCGGGAGAGAGGGGGAGAGAGCCCCCTCCTCCTTCTTCTTCCTTGCCCCCCCCCATAGATGGGGGAAGGGTTTCCCCTCTGGTCCATGGCCTCCATGGCGGCGGAGGGGCGAGAGCCCCTCCGAGATTGGATCTCTCTCTTTATTCTCTTTTGTTTCGCGTTCCTGTTTTCTGGCCTTTCACCGTTTCTTAAATTCCCGGAGATCCGTAACTCCGAGGGCTGAAATTTTGAAGGGATTTTTATCCATAAGTTACCTTTCTTCCAGTGAAAGAAGGGCATCAACCTCCTTACATGGTGCCAACTACAAATTAGGGTGCGCCCGGGAGCCCTGGCGTGCCCTGGTGCCTAGTGGATCCCTCGAGCACCATCTTGCGTTGATTCTTCTTCCAAAAATTCACATATATTCAAAAAAATCTCCGTAAAGTTTTATCGCATTTGGACTTCATTTGATATGGATATTTTGCAAAAAAAACATGCAACAAGCAGGAACTGACATAGGCATTGGATCAATATGTTGGTCTGATAAATCATATCAATTGTTGCCAAAAGTATCTGAAAGTTGTATAATATTGGCATGGAACAATCAAAAATTGTAGATACGACGTAGACTTATCACGGGGTAGGCCATTTTTGTTTTGTTGGGTTGTGGCTAGTTACAGCTGGGCTGGCTGGCTAGCGCGGGCCCGGGCGCTGGCAAGGTTTTTTTTCTTTTTAAATTTTGACAGAAAAAGAAAATAAAGAAATAAAGAAAAATAAAAATACTTTTACATAGACATATATATATATCAAAATGATTAGAAAAATGATTCGTAAATAGTGATTTATTTTCCAGAGGTAGAATACAAACTTTATAAAAACATTTTTTGAAAAGTCCAAATAAAAGCCAAATTTGAATCGAAATTGTTTTGGCATTATTTTTCTTCTGACTTTTGGGGTGTCATGTTACCCCTTCTCATACTCTTTGATCAAAGTATTTGCGAGGAAATTTTAAAATTAGAATTTCAAATGCCAATTTGAATTGAACTCAATATTCCAAAATGAAACCAAACTACCTCTGAAAAGTTCAAATGTCACCTCAATTCATTCAAAATTCTTAGATGCTTAAGTAGTATTGTAAAACATTCCAAATTGAAAATTTGGGATGTTACAAACCTACCCACCTTAAGATGAATCTCACCCTCAAGATTCCGGTTGGCTAGAAAATGGGTGCGGGTGGTCTCGACGGAAATCTTCCTCGTGCTCCCAGGTGGCTTCCTCCATGGAGTGGTGGCTCGACAAAACCTTGCAAAACTTGATGATCTTGCTGCGGTTAACTCTGTTCGCAGTCTCGAGAATCTTGATGGGTTTCTCCTCGTAAGTCAGATCACTATCAAGTTGTATGGCTCCATGGGCACTGTGTCTTAAAGGAATATCAGCCATATCAGCATGGCATTTCTTTAGCTGGGAAATGTGAAAGACATCATGAACTCTTGACAATCCTTCTGGCAATTCCAGCTTGTATGCAACTTCTCCTCTGCGTTCAAGAATTTTGTATGGGCCTATATACCTGGGTGCTAACATTCCTTTAACACCAAACCTCTTGATTCCTCGACGTGGAGACACACGAAAATATGCTCGGTCCCCCACTCCCTACATTACCTCCTTGCATTTATTGTTGACATAACTCTTCTGTCTCGACTGAGCTATCTTGAGTCTGTCACGAATCAGCTTGACCTTCTCTTCGGAATCTCTGATAAGGTAGGGACCAAAAAGTTTTCGATCTCCAACACCGTCCCACAACAATGGTGTTCTGCACCTCCTTCCATAGAAAGCCTCCAAAGGGGCCATCTTCAGACTGGTCTGATAACTGTTGTTGTACGAGAACTCTGCATAGGGCAAATGATCATCCCAGCTAGCTCCATAGTCTAGCACTCAATCTCTCAACATGTCTTCCAGAATATGATTGACACTCTCGGTCTTTCCATTTGTCTACGGATGAAAAGAAGTACTAAACTCCATCCTCATGCCCAAAGTTTCGTGTAACTGATTCCAAAATTGTAAGGTAAATTGTGTTGCTCTGTCTGAGATGATACTCCTCAGAACTCCATGCAGACATATTATCTCGGTCATGTATATCTTGGTTATCTTAGCACTTGTATATGTGGTCTTCTCTGGAATGAAATGAGCTACCTTGGTCAAGCGATCAACCACTACCTAGTTAGAGTCATACCCTGAACGAGTCCTGGGTAATCCTATGATAAAATCCATCCCAAGTTTTTCCCATTTCCACTCGGGTATTGCCAAAGGTTGGAGTAACCCTGCTGGCTTCTGATGTTCTAGCTTTACTTGTAGACAAACATTGCATACTCCTACATACTCGGCAATATCCTTCTTCATACATGTTGTCGGTGTCAAAACCGGTGGATCTTGGGTAGGGGGTCCCGAGCTGTGGATCTTGGATCAATGTGGCACAAGGGATGAAGGACATGATGTTTACCCAGGTTCGCGCCCTCTCCGAAGAGGTAAAACCAGATGAACCACAAGTATAGGGGGTCAACCGTAGTCCTTTTGATAAGTAAGAGTGTTGAACCCAACGAGTAGTAGAAGGAAATGGAAAGTGGTTTTCAACAAGGTATTTTGTACAAGCACTGAAGTAAAGGTAACATGTAGTCTGATAGCAAGATAACTTGTAACGGACAAGTAACGGTAATGGTAAATAAAGTGCAGCAAGGTAGCCCAATCCTTTTATGGCAAAGGATAGGCCAAAACAGTCTCTTATAATAAGCAAAGAGTTCTTGAGGGTACACAGGAATTTCATCTAGTCACTTTCTTTTTTTTGACTATGTACTGCAAGGAAACAACCTCATAACTCTTTATTCAAATAAACCAAAGGAAACAAAAGTCCTGTACAAGTACTTTACAATAGAAGAAAAGGAAGAAAAACTTACTTACAACACAAACAGGGCAACAAAGAGATAACTAGGGGAGGTTCGAAATCCATGTCAGAAGGCTATCCTTGAATTTACGTTTTCTCCTATGAGAGAGCAAAGTTATGTCATGAATAAAGTTATGTTTCCAAGCTCTGAATGTAGGCCTTTCATTCCTAAAAACCTCGCCATTCCTTACAGATGTTCGAAGCAGCAGTAAAAACCACTTTAGTGAAGAAATTATGCCCAAAATCCTGCCTAGCCTTTGTTGCCATGTGATATATGGTCATCCCAGGCTGAGGATCCCAGTTAATCTGGAAGTAATTCTAGACTCTGACACTGAAATTTCATGAGAAAAACAAGTGAGCAACTTCCACATGGATGAGAAATGGGCATAGCACAAAAGAATGATCCTCCACATCAAATGCCTTCTTGGAAGCATATCTCAATATTCAAAAGGTCCCTTAACATCAGCCACCCAAACATTTTAATTTTCAGAGTGCATGAAGATTTCCAAATCCAGTGGAAAATAGGATCAACAACAATGTTTTGGTGCACATGCACATAAAAAGATTTGGGTCTGAAGCACCCCTTATTGAAAGGCCATATCCATGTATCATGATCCTTAGAGCAAGCATAAGCATTCATCATTTGTTACAGACATTCCATCTCATTAAATGCTTGGGTGGACAAAGGCAGACGCAAAGATGAGAGGAGCTCCTGGGAGAGCACCTCAGACACTGAAAGTTGTCCATCAATAACAAAAGAAAAAAGTCTGGGAAACATTATACGGATGGAGGAACCCTTAAGCTCAATAACACAACTATCAGTCCAGAACAAAATAGACCTTCCATCACCCAACTTTGGAGAGGCCAAATGACAATATTTGTGTGCTAATTTAAACACATCACGCCACCAAAAGGACCCACATAAACTGGTAGTATGAGGGAAAGATGTATCATAATATGAGTCCCAAATCAGATGAACCCAAGGATTGTCAAGGTGATTATAGAACTTGTGCAAGAATTTCATAAGCAAAGCCTCATTCTGTACTCTTAAGTTGAGCACATCAAGACCTCCCTTATTTTTAGGCAAGCAAAGCAAATCCCAAGCAGCTAGCGATTGTCTTGGGGTATCTGAATTTCCTCTCCAAAGGCATCTTTGAATTCTTTTAGTTTGCTTCAAAATTCCAAGAGGAATGACAAGTGTGCAGGGAAAATTCATGGCACCCTAGGAACACCAGCCAATCATACCAACAGAGAATGCTGGGTATTCAAACAAGCCGGCAGGTCAGGTGCTGGAAACGAGAAGGGGTCGCAAGGCGATGACGATGACGAGGAGCCCCGGCCACCGAACACAGGAGGGCAAAAGAAATTTCACCCACAAATCAAAACGGTGAACATGATAAAAGCCACCCATATTCCCAAGCGGGAGCGATGTGCACTCTCAGGGATGACGATGCAACGGAGCCAGTCGCCCCAAAATATAACCTATGGTCGCGCAGCTCGATCACCTTTGACCGTACGGATAGCCCGGCCAATGTCAGTCAGGGCAATTCGGCCGCACTAATCCTGGACTCAATAATTGACGGATTCCACCTCACACGAGTCCTTATGGACGGAGGCAACATTCTGAACGTGTCGTATCAAGACACATCGCGTAAGATGGGTATCAATCCTTCAATGATCAGACCCACTAAAACAACCTTTAAAGGTGTTATACCAGGTATGGAGGCCTGTTGTACAGGCTCCATCACTCTGGAGGTAGTCTTCGGACCACCGAATAATTACCGTACCGAAGAGTTGATCTTCGACATCGTCCCTTTCCACAGTAACTATCACGCACTGCTCGGACGAACCGTGTTTGCTCGATTCAACGCGGTGCCACATTATGCATACCTTAAGCTCAAGATGCCTGGCCCGCACGGCGTCATAACCGTTAATGGCAAGGATGAACGCTCCCTCCGTGCCAACGAGTATACCGCTGCCTTAGAAGTAGAAGTGCAGACTGGCATTTTTCAATCGAACCTTGATTCAACAGCCAGCCTCCCAGACACAGTTGACAGAGTTCAAACTAGTATGCAACCGGATAGCCCAGCTCATCAAGAGCTCAATTAACGACTCCGGCGATAGGCAGAGAAAATGCCAGTCTAATGCGGGTTAACCGCTCCGTGGCACACAAACATATTTTTGCCCTTTCTTTGTAGGTCCACTTTTGTGTAGGCCATCACTGGCGACATGGTGACCAGACCCAGGAGGGGACGAACATACCAAGGAAGGAAATAGCTCGATTGCGTACGGGAATCCTTAGATATTCCCCTTGATGATCATCCGATCATTACCCGGATCCGCGCACGGATTCCCTCCCCCGGTTACAGCAGGTTCTGAAGTCATATTTCTTTTTATCACACTATTTGTACTCGTACGCATCAACGTATTATTCAATTACAATATGTGGCTTTATATGACGCTTACTTACTGCTCTTTCTTACTGATATTCTTTGTCAAATGGCATCCGTACAGTGCGATATGCCTTAATATGACAGGGGCCTCGTTGTACCCATAATACGGCAATAAAGTCCGAACACCCTCACGGTCGTTCGGCACCCTGAACTTATAGAAATATATGCATCAGCTCTGAATCATGTCTTGGGTCAATAGTTGGGTTGCCCGGCTCCTGTGCTTGCTACACTACGTTCCGCTATATCGGCTAGGTTAGTAAAGGGAGAACTACTGCGATTGTGTCCCGGTTCTTCCGGACGAGCGCCTCAGTAGAGAAAGCCGAAAACTGGCTGTCATGATAGGGCGAGACCTGGTTAGCTATTCAAGAGGTTGCAAAATCTTTAAGGATTTCTTCCGCATTATGCTATAACTAATGCAGCGTGCGATGGATCGGCTTTTCTTCCGATCAGGTGCTTATAGAGCCCCTAGTGCGGTCTTCCGAACACCAGGGGTTGCGCCTACCTTTCTTTTGTCAAACTCCTATGGCTAAGTTAGAGTGATAAAGCCTTATAGTCTGTTGCCTGGTTCGTTGCGCTGTGCACCTCCTTCATGGACCCAAAACTGGGGTAAAGAGTGCTCAGGTTCATCCCGAACACCCCCGTACTTCCTACGTAGGGGCAGAAGCCGACGACTGGCCAACTCCCAGTATTAATATATAGAAAACAACCGCACAGGAGGAAAAACTTTCAAATAACAGGCAATAAATAATAGAAATGACCTTGTTCAATATTACATAGGACAACATGATTGTATACGTGGGAATATAATGTCCTTGGCGCATTGCTCCGCCACAAGGCGGGATCCTTTCAGGACACTATTATAATATAACTCGGGCTTGCGGTGCTCCTTCCCCTCCAGCGGTCCTTCGGTCATCAGCTTTTCAGCATCCATCTTCGCCCAGTGCACCTTCGCACGGGGCGAAGGCCATTCGTGCACCCTCCATATAGACCAACCTCTTGATGACTTCAAGTCGAGGGCAGGCACTCAAAAACCGCTTTACGAGCCCGAAGTAACTTCTGGGAATCGGCTCGGTAGGCCATAGCCAGATAATTAAATCCTTCATGGCTAGTTTGGCCGCCTTATGCAGTTCAATTAGATGCATCATTTGATCGGCAAAGGGCAATAGATACTTCGGCGCCAGATACTGCGACCAGAAGAGCTTCTCCGCAGTACTCCATTCTTCGGCTCGATAGAATTGCACGACATCAGATATGCTGCATGGCAGCTCCGCAAATACCCCTGGAGAAATCCGAATTCAAATGAGTAAACATGATTTTCTCGCTTCAAATACATGCTTTGTATAGAAAAAGCCTTACCCGCCGCGATCTTCCTCGCCTCCTGGATTTCCTGCAGGGCGCCTTGGGCTTCCCCCGGGAATCGCATGCGGCTTGATGAGCTTGGGACAGTTCGGATTCTTTCTCCGTCACACTCTGCTCCAATGTCTCGCCTTTCTTCATGGCCTCTTGGAGCTCTGGCTCGGCTTTAATAACCCTGGCCTCGTGCTTTTCGCGAAGAGCCTTCTCTGCGGCTGCCTTCTTCTCGGCTTCGGCCACATCCTTCTTAGGAGCCTCAATTTCGACAGTCGCCCCTAGAGCACATCGTAAAAATATTTTCATCATAGTAACTTATTGATTCGCGCTGAATGCGAACAAGGTTTTATGAATACCTTGGTTACCCTCTAACTGCTTCCTCACTCGGCCGGGTCCTTCTTTGGCCCGCTCCAGACTCTGCTTTAGTCCGGAGACTTCCGCAGTATGGGAGGCGGCAGTCTCTACAGATGCCTGCTTATAAACAAGGGGAGGGAGAGATGCCATAAGGTGAGTCTCCTGCGAACATATATTTGATCCTCTGCCCAGTTCTTTCTTTCGCCGAACAGTTTATCAGGGGCTACTACCTATACTATAACACTCTTCGAAACCTCACAAAACATACTCAAAGCCCGTTATAAGGCTGATGCAGGCTTCATTCAGCCCACTCTCAGCGGACTGAATCTTCTCAATCACCGCACCCATAAGGGCACGGTGTTATTTAATGATGGAGACGCTCTTTAGCGCCGTCGATAAAGTATCCGGTACCTCTGGTTGGACAGAGGTTGCCGGTGGAACAGGCACGCCCTCTCTAGTGGAGGGAGGCTGCCTGCCTGATTCTGGAGCCGTATCGGTCTCCGAAACTGTATCTGTCTAGGGGCCGAATTCGAGGTAACCCCCGCAGTAGATTTCCATGGGATCCTTTTCTCCCGTGTGTCCGGCCCCTTAAGTTTGACCTCCTGGCGCCGCCTTGACGATCTTTTCCCCCCTCCTTGGCCTGGGTCCCTCTGAGACGATACCTCTGTGTCGTTCACGTGTTTTGGGGAAGGGGCCTTCGGGGGTGTCCCGCTGTCCATAACATCCGAGCCAAGTAAATCCTCCTTTGAGGATTGTTAGGTGCGGGACCTCGCCGGACTGCAAAAAAGTATGGCTCAATAATTAAAACATCATGCCATAGTGAGTCTGGATATGCAAATGTGTTAGGCTTTTATATACTCACGAGTTCACCAGGGGTTGGGCCTTGGGATCCCACTCCGGGCTGCTATCGGGAGCGGCGGTCGACTCCTCCGGAAGGGGAGTTTTTCCCTTCTTAGGCTACTCGTCCTCCAAGGTTGTGGACGCCGTCCTTTTCTTTCTTCCCGTTGCTGGGGATTGGTTTTCCTCCTCTTCCTCGTCCTCTCTAGAGGAAGAGCGGGCATCAGATTCTTTGGATACTGTATCTGAAGTGCCGCTGCGACGAAGGCCGCCCCTGGTCTCTTTGGCCCCCTTCTTGGCCTTCTTCTTCGGTGCCTTGTAAGGCGCTGGGACCAACATCTTCGTCAGAAGTGGGCCGGCCGGTTCTTCTGGCAGTGGGGCTGGACAGTAGATCTGCCCCGCCTTCTTCGTCCAGCCCTAGGAGAGTTGTGGAAAACACATTAAGCATTTCCCTTGGAATATGCAAATAAAACGTATGACGTGCCAACATACAATGACTTACGGAACTTGCAGGACGGGACTGTTGGTACCCGCGGTCCTCGGCTGAGTCCGGCCACGATTTGTCAGACTTAAAAAGCACTTTCTAGATATCTTTGTGCAAGGAGCCAAAGAACTCTTGCAGGGTCTGGTGCTTGTCCGGGTCAAATTCCCATAAATTGCAGGCCCTGTGCTGGCAAAGAATCCGACGAACTAACATCACCTGGACTACATTGACAAGTTTCATATTCTTGTCTTCCATATCCTTGACGCGCGTCTGGAGCACCGACAACTCGTCGGGCCAACACCAGTTCAGGCCCTTCTTGGGCCAGGACGTAAGCCGCAGGGGAGCTCCAGATTGGAATTCGGGAGGTCTGGCCCATTTTGTGCCGCACGGCTGAGTAACGTAGAACCACTGCTGTTGCCACCCTTTGACGGAATCATTGAAAGTACCTAATGGCCATGTGACATTGGGCATCTTGCTCACCATGGCACCTCTGCACTAAGCGTGCTCTCCGCTCACTACCTTGATCTTCACATTAAAAATCTTCAGCCATACGCCGAAGTGTGGCGAGATGCAGAGAAAGGCCACGCACATGACGATGAATGTCGAGATGTTGAGGAAGGAATTTGGGAATAGATCATGAAAATCGATCCCGTAATAGTACATGATGTCGTGAACGAATGGGTGGAGGGGAAACCCTAGCCCACGGACAAAGTGAGGGAGGAATACAACCCTCTCGTGGGGTTCCGTGGTTGGGACAATCTGTCCCACCGTCGGGAGATGATGGCTGGTTCTCTTGGCCAGATACCCAGCCTCCCGAAGCTTTTTGACATCCTTTGCCCAGACGGTGGAGGCCATTCACTTTCCTCCTTCTCCGGATCTGGACATTTTCAGAAGGCCTTTGTGGGCGGAGAAGGCAAATGCTTGGGCGCTGGAGCTCGAGTGAGAGAGAATGGATGAGTAGAGGAAGGAGAAGTCGTGGGTGAAAAAGGGGAGTCCTTATCTCCTTATAAAGGCAGCAGGGATCCTGCGCCTCATCACTTGCCCGGTAAACTCGCTTATTCCCCAAGCGCCGCGTTGATGGCACGGTTGGGTTACCCATACCTGTATTAACGAGAATCCCGTGATAAGGGGACACGATCTCTGCTTTGAAAGGACGTGCTAATAAAACTGCCTCGCAAGATGTGCAGTAGCAGGTTGAGAAAAATGGTTCGAATAATGACCGGGGCGCAGCGTGATGTCATGTTGTGAAGAAGTGGTCAGCAGATTAGACTCGTGAAATATCGTGCTCTCTACGGTGGTATGTGAAATTTTTTTTACAGAGCCGAACACGATCCTTGTGTTCAAAATCTTCTATGGAGTATTCGGAGAAGGAACCCGCCTTGCAATGTCGAAGACAATCTGCGTGCCGGACTCATCGTCTTTGAAGCCTGGTTCAGGGGCTACTAAGGGAGTCCTGGATTAGGGGGTCCTCGGACAGCCGAACCATGTACTTTTGCCGGACTGTTGAACTATGAAGGTACAAGATTGAAGACTTCATCATGTGTCCGGGTGGGACTCTCCTTTGCGTGGAAGGCAAGCTTGGCGATTCGGATATGTAGATTTCCTTCTCTGTAACCGACTCTGTGTAACCCTAGCCCCCTCCGATCTCTATATAAACCGGAGGGTTTAGTCCGTAGGACAAGAATAATCATAATCATAGGCTAGCTTCTAGGGTTTAGTCTCTACGATCTCGTGGTAGATCAACTCTTGTAATACTCATGTCATCAAGATCAATCAAGCAGGAAGTAGGGTATTACCTCCATAGAGAGGGCCTAAACCTGGGTAAACATTGTGTCCCCCTCCTCCTGTTACCATTAGCCTTAGACACACAGTTCGGGACCCCCTACCCGAGAGCCGCCGGTTTTGACACCGACAGCATGGTCACCGCATGACCGTGGCGTTGCCACGCGTTGTCCGCTGACTAGGCATGTTTGGTGGTTTGGGTACTTCCCCGGTAGGTTTTAGGAAGAATAAGGTGACAAAAGAATCTCATGAGGATACTGAACTAAGCTGAAACATGAATTAGCACCAAGTGTTTGATTAGTGGTGGGCAAAATGCACATGGTCAATGGGTCCGAGTTTTGGCTCAGGATGATCATCTACTAAGGAGACTATCTTGGAAAATTTGGAGCTCAAATTGAGGAGCCTAGGTGTCTCTTTCTTTGCAAGGTACCACACTGGACAGAAATATGAATGCTGAAGCTGGGCTCAAATGAATGAATGGATTGGACTAAAATTTGGAGGATGATAACTAGGGCATATGAAGGCACTATAAAAATTTCATACCAATTAGATAAATAAAAATGGTACTTCCTCCATTGAACAAAAAATTGGAAAAATTGGGAAATTGGCTAAATCAAATGAGCTAAAATTTGGTGTAAGGAGGTTCTGTGGGCAGGGTCATGTCCTAGTAAATTTTCAGCAATTATAAAGCAATATAAAATATAGTTGCTTCACGAACTGAAAATATTACCAAAAACAAAGATTGGATGGTGTGCTCACATGGATTGTTATATGGGGTTCAAATTCTATTGAGAGCTATGATTTGGGCATATAGAAGATGTGGCAATAATTCAACCTATTAGGATATGCCTAGCTAGTACTTCCTTCACAACGGTTCTAGCTGAACAGAAACTTTGAAAATTTGCTGAGGAAGATTTGCTAGGCAAATGGAGCTGAATTTTGTCATGAGGCAATGATTTGGATAATAAAGAGTGCCCAAACTGTTTGGGAGTTTTGGGAATGACGGAAATATAGGCTGCTTCACAACCTTGGGCAAAAAATGACACATGGACAGGACACATAGGAAAATCTGACGAAGTGGCGCCTAGTCACAGCAATGCACCACAATTTACAAAGCTATGGCCATCTATATTGGTCGTGATCAGCTAGAAATAAGGCAGCAGACCAGTGTTGTCTGCTTTACGACTATTTCGTGTAAGGAAATTCGGACCTTTCTGACCAAAATGGTCGTTATGGTTTAGGGTTTGGAGGCCCCCGAACAACTTATGACTAATTGGTCTCAAATGGTCTTAGATTTACAACCATTTCTTCCAGGATCGCTCACAAAAGGTCACAAGTTGACATATTTCTTGTAGTGTTGGAGAACGGAAGGGTCCTCAATATATGGTTTAACATAAGCATTAGAAGCATAATTATCATAGCAATTTTTAAGTATGACTAAATTTTCATATTTGTAAAGAGTAGCATCATACTTTTTAATCAGAGAAGCAATTTCATAAGCACCCTTAAAAGCATAGCAATTATAAACACCCTTGGCATAAGAAGATAAGACACCATTATCCCTAAACTCACATTGGTAAAGAAGATGTTTCTTAGGGTCTTCAGGACAACAAGTAAAATAATATATTTCGCATAAATTCCAAGCATAGCAATGCATAGTATTAATATGATACCACAAAAGTTTCCCTTTTTGGGATAAGCGGTGTCGCACAGAATAAGCATGCTCATCTATTGATTTGCCCTCAACTAAGCTAGTTGGGGTTTCAGTATGAGCACATAGGGATCAAAGATGATCCATGTAGAAAGCTTCAGTAGTATGATAGATTTTGGGTGGTTCTTCAACCATTGGTTTAGTAGGTACAACTAATCTTTTGGTATTTTACGTTTGCTACCCATAACTAAAGATAGAAAACAACTTAGAATAGAAAACAACTACTTATTGATAAAGCAAACAAGCATACACGAAAATATTCACCCCACGCTATTGCTCCTCGGCAATGGCGCCAGAAATAAGTCTAGATAACCCAAAAGTTTAGGGAATCGTTTGTAGCCTTTTTCGATAAATAAGACTGTCAAACCCAACGAGGAGCTATGGGTAGAACAAATATTCTCTCAAGTGCTATCAACCAACGATACCACTCTACGCACACTTAACGTTCGCTTTACCTAGAACAAGAATAAAACTAGAAGTACTTTGCAAGAATAAAATAGGAATAATGTTCGCACACGAACACGTCACCCAGTACCCTCAATGCCGAGGGTGATGCATAGCAGCTCACGTCGAAGGAGACCCGTCCGGAAGCGCGGTACGCAAGCAATCCGGCGGGCGCTTTGGAGGACCCAAAACCCCACACACCCGGGAGGGACCCCGTCAGGGAGCGCGGCGGCTATGGGCTGCCCTAGGTTGACCTGATCGTCCCTAGGGCCTTGAGGTTCGCCGCCCTACAACAAGAAGAACAGACAAAGAACGAGGAATAAGAAGAACTAGGGTTAAGGAGAAAACATAAACGATAAAAAGTGGTAGATGATTTGTTCGATTGTGTATTGTTGTTCAATCGGCCGTCACCTCTTATTTATATAAGAGGCGGATGGACTCCCCGTACAAGAAAATGACTTGCCTTGCCGTCCAAATCATCAAAATCTAACCAAACTCGGACTTCTCACGACCTCCGGCACGGATGTCCGGCTCTAGGCCCGGATGATCCGGCATAGCCCAGTTTTCTGACAGCAGCTCAATGTTTTGGCTCTAGAATCCACATACTACCACGGAGTTGGACGTTTTTTATATCAAAATCAACCGCCTCGACGAGACGCATAACTTCCACGTTGAAAACTTTTCGATACGAGGCGACCTTGATGGGGCCTCGGGCCATTTTCTAAAGTTTGTAGTAGAAAAAGTTGTCCGGACGTCCGGACTTCTACCCGGATTGTCCGGCCTCCACCCGGTTGATCCGGGACTGGACCTAGATCATCCGGCTTCATGATAAACCTTCTATTGTTTTCGGTGCTTCAATTTCCCGGATGATCTGGACCCCGGCCCTGATGATCCGGCCAAACACTGCTGTAGCGCACGATTTTGCATGTAACTTTTCCATACGACCTCGGATAGGGACGATTCTTATATCAAAATCGTCCGTTTCAACGAGACGAAGAACTTTGCAGTTGTAATTTTTTCCATCAGAGGCCATCTTTGGGGTGTAGTCAGCCGAATACCGTCATGAATACAAAATCTCAGTACTTCGAACACAACTTCGGCCTTAGTGATGAGATCGGATGGCTATGGCCCAAATATCAAAGTTTCTCATTTTGACGATATGGAACTTTTTCACTTTGATCACTTTTCCATTTGAGGCCTTCTTAATAATGTTTTCGACCATGCCAAAATCTGGTGTCAACAAATAAATTGCAAGATGATAAATTTAGTAGTTTAGTAGAAAGATTGTTGTAACAAAAGAGAAATATTTGTCCCTAGGCAATCGATAACTAGACGGGTAATCATTATTGCAATTTTATAAGAGGGAGAGGCATGAACTAACATACTTTCCGTACTTGGATCATATGCACTTATAAGTGGAACTCTAGCAAGCATCTGCAAGTATCAAAGATCATTAAGGTAAACCCCAACCATAGCATTAAGTATCAAGTCCTCTTTATCCCATACGCAACAACCCCCTTACTCGTGTGTAAGCTTATGTCACTCTAGCCACCCACGATAAGAGAATCATGAACGTATTGCAACACCCAACAGAGGGGATCCCTCACGCTTGTGTGACATGGAGAGCACCATAGGACAACACCAAAATAAAATATACAACTCAAACCAATCATGATCATCAATCAACCCATAGGACAAAACAGATCTACTCAAACATAATAGGAAACCACATATATGTATAATAATATAAAGTGTTGAGCACCATGTTTAAGTACAGAACTACAACGGGAATAGAGAGGTTACACGGGGAGAGAGTTGGTGTTGACGGCGGCGAAGTTGTTTGTATAGAACATTGTCACGATGGTCGCTACGGCGGAGCTCCGGCGCCACCGGGAGAGAGGGGGAGAGAGCCCCCTCCTCCTTCTTCTTCCTTGCCCCCCCCCATAGATGGGGGAAGGGTTTCCCCTCTGGTCCATGGCCTCCATGGCGGCGGAGGGGCGAGAGCCCCTCCGAGATTGGATCTCTCTCTTTATTCTCTTTTGTTTCGCGTTCCTGTTTTCTGGCCTTTCACTGTTTCTTAAATTCCCGGAGATCCGTAACTCCGAGGGCTGAAATTTTGAAGGGATTTTTATCCATAAGTTACCTTTCTTCCAGTGAAAGAAGGGCATCAACCTCCTTACATGGTGCCAACTACAAATTAGGGCGCGCCCGGGAGCCCTGGCGTGCCCTGGTGCCTAGTGGATCCCTTGAGCACCGTCTTGCGTTGATTCTTCTTCCAAAAATTCACATATATTCAAAAAAATCTACGTAAAGTTTTATCGCATTTGGACTTCATTTGATATGGATATTTTGCAAAAAAAACATGCAACAAGCTGGAACTGACATAGGCATTGGATCAATATGTTGGTCTGATAAATCATATCAATTGTTGCCAAAAGTATCTGAAAGTTGTATAATATTGGCATGGAACAATCAAAAATTGTAGATACGACGTAGACTTATCACGGGGTAGGCCATTTTTGTTTTGGTGGGTTGTGGCTAGTTACAGCTGGGCTGGCTGGCTAGCGTTGGCCCGGGCGCTGGCAAGGTTTTTTTTCTTTTTAAATTTTGACAGAAAAAGAAAATAAAGAAATAAAGAAAAATAAAAATACTTTTACATAGACATATATATATCAAAATGATTAGAAAAATGATTCCTAAATAGTGATTTATTTTCCAGAGGTAGAATACAAACTTTATAAAAACATTTTTTGAAAAGTCCAAATAAAAGCCAAATTTGAATCGAAATTGTTTTGGCATTATTTTTCTTCTGACTTTTGGGGTGTCATGTTACCCCTTCTCATACTCTTTGATCAAAGTATTTGCGAGGAAATTTTAAAATTAGAATTTCAAATGCCAATTTGAATTGAACTCAATATTCCAAAATGAAACCAAACTGTCTCTGAAAAGTTCAAATGTCACCTCAATTCATTCAAAAAATTTAGATGCTTAAGTAATATTGTAAAACATTCCAAATTGAAAATTTGGGATGTTACAAACCTACCCACCTTAAGATGAATCTCACCCTCAAGATTCCGGTTGGCTAGAAAATGGGTGCGGGTGGTCTTGACGGAAATCTTCCTCGTGCTCCCAGGTGGCTTCCTCCATGGAGTGGTGGCTCGACAAAACCTTGCAAAACTTGATGATCTTGCTGCGGTTAACTCTGTTCGCAGTCTCGAGAATCTTGATGGGTTTCTCCTCGTAAGTCAGATCACTATCAAGTTGTATGGCTCCATGGGCACTGTGTCTTAAAGGAATATCAGCCATATCAGCATGGCATTTCTTTAGCTGGGAAATGTGAAAGACATCATGAACTCTTGACAATCCTTCTGGCAATTCCAGCTTGTATGCAACTTCTCCTCTGCGTTCAAGATTTTTGTATGGGCCTATATACCTGGGTGCTAACATTCCTTTAACACCAAACCTCTTGATTCCTCGACGTGGAGACACACGAAAATATGCTCGGTCCCCCACTCCCTACATTACCTCCTTGCATTTATTGTTGACATAACTCTTCTGTCTCGACTGAGCTATCTTGAGTCTGTCACGAATCAGCTTGACCTTCTCTTCGGAATCTCTGATAAGGTAGGGACCAAAAAGTTTTCGATCTCCAACACCGTCCCACAACAATGGTGTTCTGCACCTCCTTCCATAGAAAGCCTCCAAAGGGGCCATCTTCAGACTGGTCTGATAACTGTTGTTGTACGAGAACTCTGCATAGGGCAAATGATCATCCCAGCTAGCTCCATAGTCTAGCACTCAATCTCTCAACATGTCTTCCAGAATCTGATTGACTCTCTCGGTCTTTCCATTCGTCTACGGATGAAAAGAAGTACTAAACTCCATCCTCATGCCCAAAGTTTCGTGTAACTGATTCCAAAATTGTAAGGTAAATTGTGTTGCTCTGTCTGAGATGATACTCCTCAGAACTCCATGCAGACATATTATCTTAGCACTTGTATATGTGGTCTTCTCTGGAATGAAACGAGCTACCTTGGTCAAGCGATCAACCACTACCTAGTTAGAGTCATACCCTGAACGAGTCCTGGGTAATCGTATGATAAAATCCATCCCAAGTTTTTCCCATTTCCACTCGGGTATTGCCAAAGGTTGGAGTAACCCTGCTGGCTTCTGATGTTCTAGCTTTACTTGCAGACAAACATTGCATACTCCTACATACTCGGCAATATCCTTCTTCATACATGTTGTCAGTGTCAAAACCGGTGGATCTTGGGTAGGGGGTCCCGAGCTGTGGATCTTGGATCAATGTGGCACAAGGGATGAAAGACACGATGTTTACCCAGGTTCGCGCCCTCTCCGAAGAGGTAAAACCAGATGAACCACAAGTATAGGGGGTCAATCGTAGTCCTTCTGATAAGTAAGAGTGTTGAACCCAACGAGTAGTAGAAGGAAATGGAAAGTGGTTTTCAGCAAGGTATTTTGTACAAGCACTGAAGTAAAGGTAACATGTAGTCTGATAGCAAGATAATTTGTAACGGACAAGTAACGGTAATGGTAAATAAAGTGCAGCAAGGTAGCCCAATCCTTTTATGGCAAAGGATAGGCCAAAACAGTCTCTTATAATAAGCAAAGAGTTCTTGAGGATACACAGGAATTTCATCTAGTCACTTTCTTTTTTTTGACTATGTACTGCAAGGAAACAACCTCATAACTCTTTATTCAAATAAACCAAAGGAAACAAAAGTCCTGTACAAGTACTTTACAATAGAAGAAAAGGAAGAAAAACTTACTTACACCACAAACAGGGCAACAAAGAGATAACCAGGGGAGGTTCGAAATCCATGTCAGAAGGCTATCCTTGAATTTACGTTTTATCCTATGAGAGAGCAAAGTTATGTCATGAATAAAGTTATGTCTCCAAGCTCTGAATGTAGGCCTTTCATTCCTAAAAACCTCGCCATTCCTTACAGATGTTCGAAGCAGCGGTAAAAACCACTTCAGTGAAGAAATTATGCCCAAAATCCTGCCTAGCCTTTGTTGCCATGTGATATATGGTCATCCCAGGCTGAGGATCCCAGTTAATCTGGAAGTAATTCTAGACTTTGACACTGAAATTTCATGAGAAAAACAAGTGAGCAACTTCCACATGGATGAGAAATGGGCATAGCACAAAAGAATGATCCTCCACATCAAATGCCTTCTTGGAAGCATATCTCAATATTCAAAAGGTCCCTTAACATCAGCCACCCAAACATTTTAATTTTCAGAGTGCATGAAGATTTCCAAATCCAGTGGAAAATAGGATCAACAACAATGTTTTGGTGCACATGCACATAAAAAGATTTGGGTCTGAAGCACCCCTTATTGAAAGGCCATATCCATGTATCATGATCCTTAGAGCAAGCATAAGCATTCATCATTTGTTACAGACATTCCATCTCATTAAATGCTTGGGTGGACAAAGGCAGACGCAAAGATGAGAGGAGCTCCTGGGAGAGCACCTCAGACACTGAAAGTTGTCCATCAATAACAAAAGAAAAAAGTCTGGGAAACATTATACGGATGGAGGAACCCTTAAGCTCAATAACACAACTATCAGTCCAGAACAAAATAGACCTTCCATCACCCAACTTTGGAGAGGCCAAATGACAATATTTGTGTGCTAATTTAAACACATCACGCCACCAAAAGGACCCACATAAACTGGTAGTATGAGGGACAGATGTATCATAATATGAGTCCCAAATCAGATGAACCCAAGGATTATCAAGGTGATTATAGAACTTGTGCAAGAATTTCATAAGCAAAGCCTCATTCTGTACTCTTAAGTTGAGCACATCAAGACCTCCCTTATTTTTAGGCAAGCAAAGCAAATCCCAAGCAGCTAGCGATTGTCTTAGGGTATCTGAATTTCCTCTCCAAAGGCATCTTTGAATTCTTTTAGTTTGCTTCAAAATTCCAAGAGGAATGACAAGTGTGCAGGGAAAATATATGGGCATGGAGGTTAAAACAGACTAAAGCAGCTACAACCTGCTCCCCTGGTTCAGAAAACACGAAGTGGCAGATAACCTCATTTCAATTCTATGCACAAGTGGCATTAGATCCTGAATTGAGGGCCTGCTAGTTCCCATGGGAAGACCCAAGTAAGTGAAAGGCATAACCCGCAATTTGCATCCCAGAATTGAAGCTAGTCTATTAGATTTATCATTTGACATATTCATAGGCACCATTAAGGATTTTGCAAAATTCACAAACAACCCAGTTGAAGCAGCAAAAACATCAAGCATGTCTTTAAGAGCAATGAGCTGATGATCAGAAGCAGGCAACACAATAAGTGTATCATCAACATACTATAAAATGGGGTAATCCTGGTTGTGAGTTGGGATTGGAAGAGTTAGAATTCCTTTGGAGCACATATCATTGACCACAGACTGAAGCAGATCAGCAGCAAGCACAAACAGCAGAGGTCACATTGGATCACCTTGCCTAACACCCCTCTTACATTTAAAATGATGTCCAGGTACACCATTAAGAAGCACAGAGGAAGAACCAGATGATAGGATGGATTGCATCCACAGAATCCATTTATCATTAAAACTCTTGTACCTCAAAATCCTGAGAATGGCATCATCCTCAATGGTATCAAAAGTCTTACTGAAATCCAACTTCAGAAGGACAATTGGTTTTTTTGATGCCTGGCATTAGTGAATATACTCAAAGCACCAAGCTAAGCAGTCCAGAATAGACATAGATTTGATAAACCCATACTGGTTTTTATGAATACAAGAAAGAATCACTTTCTGCAGTCTATTAGCAAGTAGCTTAGTGAGGAATTTCAAGCAGGTGTTTGACAAAGAAATTGGCCTGTAGTCATTCAAACCCTCATGTGTGAGCTGTTTTGGAATCAAAGTTATGAGAGAGCTATTGATGCACTCGAGGTCAAGGTGCCCATGAGAAAACTCCTTTACCAATTGGAGAAAACCATCCTTAATGATATCCCAACACTTTTGAGAAAGAGCCCACTGAAACCATCAGGCCCAGGAGCTCTATCAGGAGGCATCTCTTTAATAACAATGTCAATTTCCTCTTGAGAAAAGGGTTTAGTCAAATCATCAAGGCCCTCAACCTTTCTGAGAATATTTGGCATGTCCAAACCCATATGAGTGTCATTAGCACCACCCATCCTGTGTTTAAATTCTTGTAGAAAAAGCCCAGCAATTGTTGCATGATCAGAGGTCACCTGCCCATCATCTGAAGTTATGCTGGAAATAGACTTGCTCCTGTAATGCTGAGTAGCCATAACATGAAAAAACTTAGTGTTTTCCTCTGCAACTTTGATGCTCCTGATGGTACATCTCTGTTTCTAGTAGATAAACTGTAACTTGAGAATTTCCTCCTGATGCAGTTTAACTATTCTTCTGAAAATTGCCTCAGGCCCAGGCAAAGGCCTAAGTTCCTCCAATCCATCCAAGAAGAAGACAACCTTATTCCAATTAGAAATCAAATCTTTCACCTTAGAACGGCTAAAGTGACAATGTTTGAGGGCTTGCCGAAGAGCCTTAAATTTTGCAGAGATAAATGCAGCATAAGTTGCTCTTTGAATGGGCCTGCTTCAAAAATCACTAACACAATCAAGAAAGCCAGGTAAATTCGTCCAATAATTCTCAAAATGAAAAACCTGGGCCTTAGGAATAGAAGTTTTGATTTGTACCACACATGGCACATGATCTGAAGCGGTTCTGGCTAATGGAAAAACCATAGTGTTAGGATAAGAACAAGTCCAAGTTGGAGTTATAAAGAACCAGTCAATCTGTTCAAGCAAATAAGCATTTTGCATATTTGACCATGTATATTTTTTGCCCTTAATTAAGAGGAAGTTCAATCAAACCAAGGTGCCTAATAACTTCATTGAAAAGAAACATGTCATTGATGTCCCCACCAGGTTTGTTCCTATTTTCCATCGTGTGCATGAAGTTAAAATCACCCAACAGCAGCCAATTAGCATCATCAGGAATAATTAAATCATGCAACCATTTAACAAAAACTTCCCTAGCTGGATTTTGACAGGGCCCATAGACAGTGACCATTGTCCATGTTTGAGAGTTAGCAGTGGATCTAAACTCCACTATGATACCAAAACTAGCAGACTGAATTAGCTTTCCATCAAACATAGCAGAATTCCAAACCACCAACATCCCACCCAAAGCTCCAGAAGATCGCACATGTACAAAATGATCAAAACGTTGTGGGCAACACTTACGAATAAATCATTGATCAATGATCTCACATTTAGTTTCTTGTAAGCAAACAATAGAACAAGCACATTCATCAATTTTCTGACGCACTGCACACTGTCTATCACCCGAATTCAGTCCACAAACATTCCAACACATCACTTTCCAGTCACTTTCAACATGTTGATTTGATTAGCTTTCATTAATTTGATAATTTGATATGTGGGTGGACCGGGCTTTGGGTGTTGTTCTTACTTTAAAAAGCCTCCCACTTATGATTACCCCCCTCGCAAGCATACACAACTACAAGAAAAGTGTTAATATAAAATCTAACCATAGCATTAGACATTTGGATCCAAATCAGTCCCTTATGAAGTAGCACATAAACTAGGGTTTAAGCTTCTGTCACTCTAACAACCCATCATCTAATAACTACTCCATAATGCATTCCCTTAGTCCCAAAGATGGTGAAGTGCCATGTACTCGATGTTCACATGACACCACCAAGGGAATCACAACATACATATGATCAAAATATCGAACACATATAAAGTTCACATGATTACTTGCAACATGACTTCTCCCATGACCTAAGGAACAAAAGTAACTACTCACAAATGATAATCATGCTCAAGATCAAAGGGTTATTAAATAGCATAATGGATCTGAACATATAATCTTCCACCAAATAAACCACACAGTAATCAACTACAAGATGTAATCAACACTACTAGTCACCCACAGGTACCAATCTAAGGTTCTGGTACAAAGATTGAACATAAGAGATGAACTAGGGTTTGAGAGGAGATGGTGTTGTTGAAGATGTTGATGGAGATTGGCCTCCCAAAGATGAGAGGTTTTTTTTGTGATGATGAGGACTTCGATTCCCCCTCTGGGAGGGAAGTTCCCCCGCGGAATCGCTCCACCATAGGGCAAACGTGCTCCTGCCCAAGTTTCGCCTCGAGACGGCGGCGCTCCGTCCCGAAAGCCCTCTCCTTCTTTTGTATAGGTCAAAATGGCCTTTATACTAGAAGACGGGCACCGGAGGTGGGCCAGCCTGGGGGCCTCATGTGCCCTGGTGTATTGTCGTCACCAGGTGACACCCCTTCGGTAGTTATCCACTCCGGTATTTTTCATATATTCCAAAATAATTCTCCGTATATTTTCAGCCCATTTGGAGTCATGCAGAATAGGTAACTCTGACGTAGCTTTTTTAGGTCCAGAATTCTAGTTGTTGGCATTCTCCCTCTCCATAAAGTAGTATGATGCATAAAAACATTATAAATAACAGTGAGAAAACATGATGCAAAGTGGACGTATCAACTCCCCCAATCTAAGACCTCGGTTGTCCTCAAGCGAAAACCGAAATCGAAAAACATGTCCACATGCTTAGAGAGAGAGAGGTGTCGATAAAAATAAAATATGGACATAGAAGCATCATGCATATTATTATAACTACAACAAATCACATAACTTTATCATATAACTTCTCATGAACAAGTAATAATTCATTACAACACCAAAGTAAAAAGCATAAACTTTATTGAAAACCAACAAACTATGTTCTCACTCAACTTTGCAACTACAATTCATCATCTTTTCAGGAAGGGTCTCGTATCACAGCATTTTGGCAAGTGCACATACTCAACCATCATTTAATCTTCTATGATTGCTAACACATGTCACATACACATGAGCAAAATGATTCAATCGGAAAAATAGAAAGATAGAGGCTTATAATTTCACCTCCCAACTCATTCACCTCAAGGGTGATGTCAACAATAATAACTCCTGTCCACTCATATCCAACTGGATATATGTGCCTAGATCTTTCCCCACCACATGATGCTTGCCAAAGATAAAATAAAAAGTAATAGAAGAAAATAATTTGACTCTTGCATAAAAAGTAAATACATAAAGTAAAAGATAGGCCCTTCGCAGAGGGAAGCAGAAGTTGTCATGCGCTTTTAAGTTTGTATGCTCAATCTCTCGGTGCAAAAGAACGTCATGTTATATTGCCGCTTATGACAGCAACCGTTATTATGAAGTGCACCGCTTGTATTACTTTGCCATCACAAGTTCGTACGACGCTTAATTTTCTCTTACACTAAATGGACAAACACATTTAGAAGCAATTTTTATTGCCTTTTTGCACCGATGATAACTTACTTGAAGGATCTTGCTCAATCAATAGGTAGGTATGGTGGACTCTCAAAACAAGATTTTGGGTTTAATGGTTTTTGGATGCACAAGCAGTATATCTACTTAGTGTGGAATTTTTGGCTAGCAAAGATATTGGTAAAGCACCAAATATTCAAGGATCTATGACAATATAACTTCTATGTGAATATGAACAAACAAAAATCATTATGTTGTCTTCCTTGTCCAACGTGAACAATTTTGGCATATAATATTTTGATGGGGCTCACAATCATAAAAGATGTCCAGGCTAGTATATTTGCATGTGAATCTTCTCTACCCTTATTATTTCTTTCATGAATTGCATCATTGACCAATGCTATGTTTGCCAACTTGTACTTTTCCTTATGTGATGTCATTACTTACCATAAGATTAGCATATGATCTTTTTCATTATTTCCCTTTTTTAATGAAATCTAATGGTAAATTAAGAAGCAAGAGCTCGAACTAAACTTTATTATATAACTTTCACTTGATTACATAGAAATAAAGGTCACAAAACTAATACTCGAGAATAGATCATGCTTACTTTTATTCAATTAAATCATAGGATAGCTAAATATTGAACTAAGATAGATAAAGTCAAGGAAAATTGTGGTGATACTATACGGGGCACCTCCCCCAAGCTTTGCACAAGACAAGGGGAGTGCCCATACCCGTTACTCAAGTCTGCTTTGGTGAGGAAGATGGTGGTGGTGGTGGTGGTGTTGAGGTAGCAGGGTCACACTTCAGGTTCAAGAGGTACTCCAATCTATGAACGATGCTCCGGAGGGCGATGATTTGCTCGTGCAACAGAATATTTTCACAAGGGAGATATTTGTTTTGAACATGAACCATTTCAATGGCCCAAAAGACTTCAATTTCAGTAGGGGAAGATAATCGTAGTATTGTTGAAGGATATCTTCTTCTGCTGCTGCTGGTATGCCCTGCCCTACTACTGAAGTTTGATCCCTCGTAGCTTCCTTGCCCTTGTCCCCCTTGATGGCTTACTTTGGTTCCTCTCTCTTCAGTTATATCTTCATCAACCAAGCATCCTCTTCTATGTTGTTGGAGGAGGGAGAAGACATGATGCCTGGCTCGAAAGTTCAGACAGAAAACGACATGAAATAAGAACAAATGATTTCTTTGTGATACAGTGGTCAATACGTTCGGGGGGTATATAAAGATTTTTTTATCTTGGGAAACAAGCAAATGGAAGGAAAAAGGGTTTGGGAAGGTTCCTGAGGTGGGCACAACCCACATGGGCGTCCCAGGAAAGGCAGACGCGCCCTGGTGTATTGTGCCCTCCTCGGTTGCCTTCCTGTTTGTTTATTATTTTCCTAATTTTTCTAATATTCTGAAACATACAGAAAATACTTTTGCAGATTTTTCGGAGTCTGTTTACTTACCGTATCATGTACCTCCTCTTATTAACGATTCTGGAGTGTTCCGAAAGGTTTCTTTTATGTGTTCCTCCAATGTCATAGTTCGGATAATATTTGTTTCAACATTAATAGGTGTACCTGAGATATAGTGTTTAATTCTTTGCCCATTGACCACCTTTGGATTCATGCCTTCGGCATTCACTACAGGAATCAGAAGATTTGTCGTCTGCCCCCTCTTTGCCGTCAGCTAGCGGATGACAAAGAATGGCTTTGCCATCAGCCAACACAAAGCAGATGACAAAGAGGCAGGGGACGGAAAAGTAATGCTTTGCCATCAGTCATAACTTTGCCATCTGCTAGCAGAAGGAAAAGAGGGTGTTTTCCCACGGGCTATTAAGACCTAACGGGCCCCCTCTTTGTCGTCCATCAACAGACGGCAAAGAGGCCATTGCCATCAGCTTGTGTATGGCAAAGGAGACACGGACGGTAACGCTTCAAAATAAAATAATGGCTCGCGCCCCCGCCATTGCTATCTCTCTTTCTCCTCCTCTCTGCTCTACGTCATGAGAACCGCCACCGCCCCTTTGCCCCACACCGCTCTGCCGCCCCCTCTGGCTCACCACCTCTCCATCACCGCCCCGTCGCCACCCCCCACCCCACCAGGTCTCTGCCCCCTCCCTGCCTCCCCACCCCCCTCCCGAGCCTCCCCGCGGCCGCCTCCCCACCGTAGCCGCCGTTGGACCTCCCCCGAGGAGCGCCGCCCCTCCCCGCATCGTCGTCGCCCCCTCCCCAACCCGTCGCCGCCCTCACGGTGAGCCCCTGCAACCCTCGTTTTTGTTCTGTTTTTTAGTTTAGTTAGTTTTTAGGTTTAATTTGTTTTAGTTTAGTTAGTTTAGGTTTAATTAGTTTAGGTTATTTAGTTTAGGTTTAATTTGTTTAGGTTAAGTAGTTTAATTAGTTTAGGTATAATTTGTTTAGGTTAATTACTTTAGGTTATTTAGTTTAGGTTTAATTTGTTTAGTTTAATTAGTTTAGGTTATTTAGTTTAATTAGTTTAGGTTATTTATTTTAGTTAGTTTAGTTTTAATTGGTTTTTCTTTTATAGTTTAGATAGTTTAGGTTTAATTGGTCTAGGTTATTTAGTTTAATTAGTTTAGGGTTTTTAGTTTAGGGTTTTTAGTTTAGTGTTGATGGTCGAGTGGTCGGGGTGTCGTGTCGAGGGTCAAGGTGTCGGGGTGTCAGGGGTGTCGTGTCGAGGGGTTGGGCTGTCGTATCAAGGGTCGAGGGGTCGGGGTGTCAGGGTGTCTTGTCG
>NC_041391.1:390955539-391035320 GCF_002162155.2 Triticum dicoccoides
ATGTCGAGGGTCAAGGGGTCAAGGACTTGCCATCCCGACCACGAGACCCCAACCCCCTGACCCGACACCCCGACCCCTCGACCCTCGACCCCGTCACCCTGACCCCTCGACCCTCGACACGACACCGTGACACCCCGACCACTCGACCCTCGACACAACACCCCGAATTTTTTTATTATGTTCATGATAATGATACACACTAATTTTTTTAATTATGTTTATGTTGTACTGATTTTGTTTACTCTTTCTCATTGGAGGTGTTGACATATGGTGGGCTTGGGTTGAGAGCGCTCCGAGCCTCCTACCTCGGCGCGTGGGAGGGGTGTTGTTATTCCACCCCAGGACTTTAGGAGGGTGCTGGTAGACAGCATGCACACACCCCCAGCACCTTCGACGGACGCTTCTTCGTCGGCCGGGAGAGGAGGTCGGGGGAAGAAGAGGGGTAGAGGTGGACGGGGTGCTTCCAGAGGTAGGAAGGTTGTTCTGCCTTCCTCGCTGCCACCCCCCGCCGAATCTCTGGACCACCAAAGAGCTCCGTATCAGGTGGACCCGTCTGACCTGGACCCGTGTCGGACTCCGCTCCACGAGCCTCGGGACGACGAGCCTCTGGTCACCGAGCCACGGGTCGACGAAGCTCTGGTCGCCGAGCCTCGGGTCCCAGTGTCTTCCTCCCAGGAGACTCGGGTCCCACAATCTTCCTGTTGGGGAACGTTGCAGAAAAGTAAAAAATTTTCTACGGTTTCACCAAGATCCATCTACGAGTTCATCTAAGCAACGAGTCAAGGGAGTGAGTTTGCATCTACATACCACTTGTAGATCGCGTACGGAAGCGTTAGATGGAGCGGTGATGATGGAGTCGTACTCATCGTGATTCAGATCACCGGATATCCTAGCGCCGAACGGATGGCACCTCCGCGTTCAACACACGTACGGTGCGTGTGACGTCTCCTCCTTCTTGATCCAGCAAGGGGAAAGGAGAGGTTGATGATGATGTTTCCAGCAGCAGCACAACAACGTGGTGGTGGTGGAACAGCAGCACTCCGGCAGGGTTTCGCCAAGAACGTGACGGAGGAGGAAGAGGTGTAGCTGGGGGAGGGGGCGCCAGGACTTCAGGGTCCGGCTGCCCCTCTCCCCCCTCCCTTTATATAGGCCCCCAGGGGAGGTGCCGGCCCTGGGAGATTCAATCACCCAAGGGGGCGGCGGCCAAGGGGGGAGGAGTGCCCCCCAAGGCATGTGGTGCGCCCCCCCCACCCTAGGGTTTCAACCCTAGGCACAGGGGGTGGGCCTAGGGGGGCGCACCAGCCCACTATGGGCTGGCTCCCCTTCCCACTGCATCCCATGGGGCCCTCCGGGATGGGTGGCCCCACCCGGTGGACCCCCGGGACCCTTCCGGTGGTCCCGGTACAATACCGGGTGACCCCGAAACTTTCCCGATGGCCGAAATACCACTTCCTATATGTAATTCTTTACCTCCGGACCATTCCGAAACTCCTCGTGACGTCCGGGAACTCATCCGGGACTCCGAAAAACATTCGGTATACTGCATACTCATATTCATACAACCCTAGCGTCACCGAACCTTAAGTGTGTAGACCCTACGGGTTCGGGAGACACGTAGACATGACCGAGACGGCTATCGGGCAATAACCAACAACAGGATCTGGATACCCATGTTGGCTCCCACATGCTCCTCGATGATCTCATCGGATGAACCACGATGTCGAGGATTCGATCAACCCCGTATACAATTCCCTTTGTCAATTGGTACGTTACAAGCCCGAGACTCGATCGTCTGTATCCCAATATCTCGTTCAGTCTCGTTACCGGCAAGTCACTTTACTCGTACCGTAATGCATGATCCCATGACCAAACACTTGGTCACTCTGAGCTCATTATGATGATGCATTACCGAGTGGGCCCAGAGATACCTCTCCGTCATACGGAGTGACAAATCCCAGTCTCGATCCGTGTCAACCCAACAGACACTTTCGGAGATACCTGTAGTGCACCTTTATAGTCACCTAGTTACGTTGTGACATTTGGTACACCCAAAGCACTCCTACGGTATCCGGGAGTTACACGATCTCATGGTCTAAGGAAGAGATACTTGACATTGAAAAAGCTCTAGCAAAACGAACTACACGATCTTGTGCTATGCTTAGGAGTGGGTCTTGTCCATCACATCATTCTCCTAATGATGTGATCCCGTTGTCAATGACATCTAATGTCCATAGTCAGGAAACCATGACTATCTGTTGACCAACGAGCTAGTCAACTAGAGGCTCACTAGGGACATGTTATGGTCTATGTATTCACACGTGTATTACGATTTCCGGATAATACAATTATAGCATGAATAAAAGACAATTATCATGAACAAGGAAATATAATAATAATGATTTTATTATTGCCTCTAGGGCATATTTCCAACAGTCTGCCACTTGCACTAGAGTCTATAATCTAGTTACATTGTGATGAATCGAACACCCATAGAGTTCTGGTGTTGATCATGTTTTGCTCGCGAGAGAGGTTTAGTCAACGGATCCGCGACATTCAGATCCGTATGTACTTTGCAAATATCTATGTCTCCATCTTGAACATTTTCACGGATGGAGTTGAAACGATGCTTGATGTGCCTGGTCTTCTTGTGAAACCTGGGCTCCTTGGCAAGGGCAATAGCTCCAGTGTTGTCACAGAAGAGTTTGATCGGCCCCGATGCATTGGGTATGACTCCTAGGTCGGTGATGAACTCCTTCACCCAAATTGCTTCATGCGCTGCCTCCGAAGCTGCCATGTACTCCGCTTCACATGTAGATCCCGCCACGACGCTCTGCTTGCAGCTGCACCAGCTTACTGCTCCACCATTCAACATATACACGTATCCGGTTTGTGACTTAGAGTCATCCAGATCCGTGTCGAAGCTAGCGTCGATGTAACCCTTTACGACGAGCTCTTCGTCACCTCCATAAACGAGAAACATGTCCTTCATCCTTTTCAGGTACTTTAGGATATTCTTGACCGCTGTCCGGTGTTCCTTGCCAGGATTACTTTGGTACCTTCCTGCCAAACTTACGGCAAGGTTTACATCAGGTCTGGTACACAGCATGGCATACATAATAGATCCTATGGCTGAGGCATAGGGGATGACGCTCATCTCTTCTTTATCTTTTGCCGTGGTCGGGCATTGAGCCGAGCTCAATCTCACACCTTGCAATACAGGCAAGAACCCCTTCTTGGACTGATCCATTTTGAACTTCTTCAAAATCTTATCAAGGTATGTGCTTTGTGAAAGACCTATGAGGCGTCTCGATCTATCTCTATAGATCTTGATGCCTAATATATAAGCAGCTTCTCCAAGGTCCTTCATTGAAAAACACTTATTCAAGTAGGCCTTAATGCTGTCCAAGAATTCTATATCATTTCCCATCAAAAGTATGTCATCTACATATAATATGAGAAATGCTACAGAGCTCCCACTCACTTTCTTGTAAACGCAGGCTTCTCCATAAGTCTGCATAAACCCAAACGCTTTGATCATTTCATCAAAGCGAATGTTCCAACTCCGAGATGCTTGCACCAGCCCATAAATGGATCGCTGGAGCTTGCATACTTTGTTAGCATTCTTAGGATCGACAAAACCCTCCGGCTGCATCATATACGGTTCTTCCTTAAGATGCCCATTAAGGAATGCCGTTTTGACGTCCATCTGCCATATCTCATAATCATAGTATGCGGCAATTGCTAACATGATTCGGACGGACTTAAGCTTCGCT
This sequence comes from Triticum dicoccoides, assembly GCF_002162155.2. Taxonomy (NCBI): domain Eukaryota; kingdom Viridiplantae; phylum Streptophyta; class Magnoliopsida; order Poales; family Poaceae; genus Triticum; species Triticum dicoccoides. The sequence goes on from NC_041391.1 coordinate 390,959,313, forward strand.
ACGGGAGAGAAAGTCTCATCGTAGTCAATCCCTTGAACTTGCCAATAACCCTTAGCGACAAGTCGAGCTTTATGGATGGTGCCATTACCATCCGCGTCCGTCTTCTTCTTAAAGATCCATTTGTTTTCTATTGCTCACCGATCATCGGGCAAGTCAGTCAAAGTCCATACTTTGTTTTCATACATGGATTCTATCTCGGATTTCATGGCTTCTAGCCATTTGTTGGAATCTGGGCCCGCCATTGCTTCTTCATAGTTCGAAGGTTCACCGTTGTCTAGCAACATGATTTCCAGGACAGGGTTGCCGTACCACTCTGGTGTGGAACGTGTCCTTGTGGACCTACGAAGTTCAGTAGCAACTTGATCCGAAGTACCTTGATCATCATCATTATTTTCCTCTTCAGTTGGTGTAGGCATCACAGGAACATTTTCCTGAGCGGCACTACTTTCCCGTTCAAGAGGCAGTACTTCATCGAGTTCTACTTTCCTCCCACTTACTTCTTTCGAGAGAAACTCTTTTTCCAGAAAGGTCCGTTCTTGGCAACAAAGATCTTGCCCTCGGATCTTAAGTAGAAGGTATACCCAATGGTTTCTTTAGGGTATCCTATGAAGACGCATTTTTCCGATTTGGGTTCGAGCTTTTTAGGTTGAAGTTTCTTGACATAAGCATCGCATCCCCAAACTTTTAGAAACGATAACTTAGGTTTCTTCCCAAACCATAATTCATACGGTGTCGTCTCAACGGATTTAGACGGTGCCCTATTTAAAGTGAATGTAGCTGTCTCTAGAGCGTATCCCCAAAATGATAGCGGTTAATCGGTAAGAGACATCATAGATCGCACCATATCCAATAGAGTGCGATTACGACATTCGAACACACCGTTTCGCTGAGGTGTTCTAGGCGGCGTGTGTTGTGAAACGATTCCACATTTTCTTAAGTGTGTACCAAATTCGTGACTTAAATATTCTCCTCCACGATCCGATCATAAGAATTTTATCTTTCGGTCACGTTGATTCTCTACTTCATTCTGAAATTCCTTGAACTTTTCAAAGGTCTCAGACTTGTGTTTCATCAAGTAGACATACCCATATCTACTCAAGTCATCTGTGAGAGTGAGAACATAATGATATTCTCCGCGAGCCTCAACACTCATTGGACTGCACACATCGGTATGTATGATTTCCAACAAGTTGGTTGCTCGCTCCATTGTTCCGGAGAACGCAGTCTTGGTCATTTTGCCCATGAGGCATGGTTCGCATGTGTCAAATGATTCATAATCGAGAGACTCTAAAAGTCCATCAGCATGGAGCTTCTTCATGCGCTTGACACCAATGTGACCAAGGCAGCAGTGCCACAAGTATGTGGAACTATCATTATCAACTTTACATCTTTTGGTATTCACGCTATGAATATGTGTAACATTACGCTCGAGATTCATTAAGAATAAACCATTGACCATCGGAGCATGACCATAAAACATATCTCTCATATAAATAGAACAACCATTATTCTCGGATTTAAATGAGTAGCCATCTCGTATCAAACGAGATCCGGATACAATGTTCATGCTTAAACTTGGCACTAAATAACAATTATTAAGGTTCAAAACTAATCCCGTAGGTAAATGTAGAGGTAGCGTGCCAACGGCGATCACATCGACTCTGGAACCATTCCCGACGCGCATCGTCACCTCGTCCTTCGCCAGTCTCCGCTTATTCCGCAGCTCCTGCTGTGAGTTACAAATATGAGCAACGGCACCGGTATCAAATACCCAGGAGTTACTACGAGTACTGGTAAGGTACACATCAATTACATGTATATCAAATATACCTTTGGTGTTGCCGGCCTTCTTATCCGCTAAGTATTTGGGGCAGTTCCGCTTCCAGTGACCCTTCCCCTTGCAGTAAAAGCACTCAGTCTCAGGCTTGGGTCCATTCTTTGACTTCTTCCCGGCAACTGGCTTACCGGGCGCGGCAACATCTTTGCCGTCCTTCTTGAAGTTCTTCTTACCCTTGCCCTTCTTGAACTTAGTGGTCTTATTGACCATCAACACTTGACGTTCTTTCTTGATTTCAACCTCTGCTGACTTCAGCATTGAAAATACTTCAGGAATGGTCTTCACCATCCCCTGCATATTGTAGTTCATCACAAAGCTCTTGTATCTTGGTGGGAGCGACTGAAGGATTCTGTCAATGACCGCCTCATCCGGGAGGTTAATGTCCAGCTGAGACAGACGGTTGTGCAACCCAGACATTTTGAGTATGTGCTCACTGACAGAACTATTTTCCTCCATCTTACAACTATAGAACTTGTCGGAGACTTCATATCTCTTGACCCGGGCATGAGCTTGGAAAACTAGTTTCAGCTCCTCGAACATCTCATATGCTCCGTGTTGCTCAAAACGCTTTTGGAGCCCCGGTTCCAAGCTGTAAAGAATGCCGCACTGAACGAGGGAGTAATCATCAGCACGAGACTGCCAAGCATTCATAATGTCTTGGTTCTCTGGGACGGGAGCGTCACCTAGCGGTCCTTCTAGGACATATTGTTTCCTGGCAGCTATGAGGATGATCCTCAGGTTCCGGACCCAGTCCGTATAGTTGCTGCCATCATCTTTCAGCTTGGTTTTCTCTAGGAACGCGTTGAAGTTCATGTTGACATGAGCGTTGGCCATATAATCTACAAGACATATTTTGCAAAGGTTTTAGACTAAGTTCATGATAATTAAGTTCATCTAATCAAATTAATATAATGAACTCCCACTCAGATTAGACATCCCTCTAGTCATCTAAGTGTTACACGATCCGAGTCGACTAGGCCGTGTCCGATCATCACGTGAGACGGACTAGTCATCGTCGGTGAACATTCTCATGTTGATCGTATCTTCCATACGACTCGTGTTCGACCTTTCGGTCTCCGTGTTCCGAGGCCATGTCTATACATGCTAGGCTCGTCAAGTTAACCCTAAGTGTTTTGCATGTGTAAAACTGTCTTACACCCGTTGTATGTGAGCGTAAGGATCTATCACACCCGATCATCACGTGGTGCTTCGAAACGATGAACTTTAGCAACGGTGCACAGTTAGGGGAGAACACTTCTTGAAATTTTTGTAAGGGGTCATCTTATTTATTACCGTCGTTCTAAGTAAACAAGATGCATAAACATAATAAACATCACATGCAATTATATAATAGTGACATGATATGGCCAATATCATATAGCTCCTTCGATCTCCATCTTCGGGGCTTCATGATCATCTTTGTCACCGGCATGACACCATGATCTCCATCATCATGATCTCCATCATCGTGTCTTCATGAAGTTGTCACACCAAAGACAACTTCTACTTCTATGGCTAATGCGTTTAGCAATAAAGTAAAGTAATTTACATGGCGTTCTTCAATGACACGCAGGTCATACAAAAAATAAAGAAAACTCCTATGGCTCCTGCCGGTTGTCATACTCATCGACATGCAAGTCGTGATTCCTATTACAAGAACATGATCTCATACATCACAATATATCATTCATCATTCATCACAACTTCTGGCCATATCACATCACATGACAATTGCTGTAAAAACAAGTTAGACGTCCTCTAATTTGTTGCATCTTTTACGTGGCTGCAATTGGGTTCTAGCAAGAACGTTTTCTTACCTACGAATTACCACAACGTGATCTTGTCAAATTCTATTTACCCTTCATAAGGACCCTTTTCATCGAATCCGCTCCAACTAAAGTGGGAGAGACAGACACCCGCCAGCCACCTTATGCAACTAGTGCATGTCAGTCGGTGGAACCGGTCTCACGTAAGCGTACGTGTAAGGTTGGTCTGGGCCACTTCATCCCACAATACCGCTGAAGCAAGATTAGACTAGTAGCGGCAAGCAAGTTGACAAGATCTATGCCCACAACAAAATTGTGTTCTACTCGTGCAATAGAGCACTACGCATAGACCTAGCTCATGATGCCACTGTTGGGGAACGTTGCAGAAAATTAAATTTTTTTCTACGGTTTCACCAAGATCCATCTATGAGTTCATCTAAGCAACGAGTCAAGGGAGTGAGTTTGCATCTACATACCACTTGTAGATCGCGTACGGAAGCGTTAGATGGAGCGGTGATGATGGAGTCGTACTCGCCGTGATTCAGATCACCGGAGATCCTAGCGCCGAACTGACGGCACCTCCGCGTTCAACACACGTACGGTGCGTGTGACGTCTCCTCCTTTTTTATCCAGCAAGGGGAAAGGAGAGGTTGATGATGATGGCTCCAGCAACAGCACAACGGCGTGGTGGTGGTGGAACAGCAGCACTCTGGCAGGGCTTCGCCAAGCACGTGATGGAGGAGGAAGAGGTGTAGCAGGGGGAGGGGGCGCCAGGACTTCAGGGTCCGGCTGCCCCTCTCCCCCCTCCCTTTATATAGGCCCCCAGGGGGGGCACTGGCCCTGGGAGATTCAATCTCCCAAGGGGGCGGCGGCCAAGGGGGGAGGAGTGCCTCCCAAGGCATGTGGTGCGCCCCCCCATCCTAGGGTTTCAACCCTTGGCGCAGGGGGTGGGCCTAGGGGGGCGCACCAGCCCACTATGGGCTGGCTCCCCTTCCCACTGCATCCCATGGGGCCCTCCGGGATGGGTGGCCCCACCCGGTGGACCCCCGGGACCCTTCCGGTGGTCCCGGTACAATACCGGGTGACCCCGAAACTTTCCCGATGGCCGAAATACCACTTCCTATATATAATTCTTTACCTCCGGACCATTACGAAACTCCTCGTGACGTCCGGGAACTCATCCGGGACTCCGAACAACATTCGGTATACTGCATACTCATATTCATACAACCCTAGCGTCACCGAACCTTAAGTGTGTAGACCCTACGGGTTCGGGAGACACGTAGACATGACCGAGACGGCTCTCGGGCAATAACCAATAGCGGGATCTGGATACCATGTTGGCTCCCACATGCTCCTCGATGATCTCATCGGATTAACCACGATGTCGAGGATTCGAACAACCCCGTATACAATTCCCTTTGCGAATCGGTACGTTACAAGCCCGAGACTCGATCGTCGGTATCCCAATACCTCGTTCAGTCTCGTTACCGGCAAGTCACTTTACTCGTACTGTAATGCATGATCCCGTGACCAAACACTTGGTCACTCTGAGCTCATTATGATGATGCATTACCGAGTGGGCCCACAGATACCTCTCCGTCATACGGAGTGACAAATCCCAGTCTCGATCCGTGTCAACCCAACAGACACTTTCGGAGATACCTGTAGTGCACCTTTATAGTCACCCAGTTACGTTGTGACGTTTGGTACACCCAAAGCACTCCTACGGTATCCGGGAGTTACATGATCTCATGGTCTAAGGAAGAGATACTTGACATTGAAAAAGCTCTAGCAAAACGAACTACACGATCTTGTGCTATGCTTAGGATTGGGTCTTGTCCATCACATCATTCTCCTAATGATGTGATCCCGTTGTCAATGACATCTAATGTCCATAGTTAGGAAACCATGACTATCTGTTGACCAACGAGCTAGTCAACTAGAGGCTCACTAGGGACATGTTATGGTCTATGTATTCACACGTGTATTACGATTTCTGGATAATACAATTATAGCATGAATAAAAGACAATTATCATGAACAAGGTAATATAATAATAATGCTGTTATTATTGCCTCTAGGGCATATTTCCAACACTTCCTCCCAGGAGACTAGGGTCCCAGAGTATTTGTCACACGTGACTCCGGAGACTAGCGACCAAGACGATGATATCGAGGAGACCTTATCTGAGGATAGCTACATCGAGAGCGAGTAGGTTGAGGAGGGCAAGAGGGTCTACCAGCATGGTGGTACTAAGATACCGACCGTCCCGGCGACCCGCGACTAGAGGTGGTTGATTCAGCCTAACAGGGAGAAGTAAGTGCATTAATTTAATCTTTTTAACCTTTTGCCTTCATGTTTGTTCAAATTAATATATAATGTGTTGGCCTTGTCATACTACATGGGTTGTGTACACGCAGATAAGGTCCGCAGGCCCAACCAGGTCCTTGGTACTCTAGTCCAGCACCACTTCCCGGGGTGGGTCACGAGATTCGACAGCTAGCACTCACCTGGGAGCTGTACCAGGCTGCCCCGGCCCCGCCAGGGGAGATGGTTGACGGTGACACATGCGAGACGGTGGCCGACATTGTGAGATGATGGTTTTGGGTAAGTTCTCCTTTACAGAATTAAAAATCTACAGTATGTAGTGATTGTACTAATGATAGGTGTTGTCTTGTTTGATTGCATGCCTTCTACAGGTAACTTGAGGAACACGAGGCAGACACGGCTATGGTTCTTGAAGCTGAGTGCAAGCGCCTACTTTAGAACACATAGCACGAGGCTTGGGTCCAGGCTGTCCGAGACTACTACGCTTTGACTAACATCAGGAGGGAGAAGAAGAAGTACCGCCCAAAGTGCTTGAGTAAAGAAAAGTGCATTATGGTAATTACCTATTCTCAAGGCCTTGTACCAGTTTCCTTGATTTGATTCGTAGGCATAGCGCTGAAATTTCTCTTTGTCTAACTTAGGTGCCCCCGAGATGGTGTGCGGATAAGATGGACTGTTGGGGGAGGTTGGTGGATGAGTGGTGCTCTCCCCAATGGCTAGCCACCCACAACAAGGCCAGGGACAAGTGTGCCCAGATGTGAGGTGTGCCGCACCATCGAGGGAGCTCCAACCTATTTGAGTACGAGAATCACTGGGTATGTGGTTCGATTCATGGAATTTCATTCTTCATGCTAGCTTTAATTACTAATTTACCCTATTCCTCTCTTTCTAGCGCGACACAACAACAAGGAGGCATCGCCACTGTACGACCTCTATGCCATGGCCCATACTTCCCCGTACAAGAAGGCCAAGGCATTCTCGGAGGATGACCTCAATCATCCAAATAGCTTTACCAACATCTCCTCTCACAACAAGGTTGTGACATACAGAGATTGGGGGAAGAAGATGAAAGGCGAAGACTTCAACCGGAGCCAGAGTCCTTTTGATGTTGAGCTAGTGATGCTATCTGGTGATGGGAGGAAACATGGCCACATAGCCATTGGGGATGGGCTCATACATTGTGCTAGAAGTCTCCCAGAGATCAAGAAGCGGCAGACGAAGTCTCTTCCCGAGATGACGCCTTGACCATGGCCAGTGGATCTCGCTATCGAGGCTAGGGCCCAGGAGCTTGTGGCGGAGCCAACTAGGAAGGCAGATGAGAAGGTGAGGGACATGGAGGAGAGGACGGCAAATCTGTTGGAGGCAGAGAGGAACCAGAACGACGCGAGTCACCGGGACCTATACGAGATCCTCGTGGTAAGTTTCTCCCGCATACTAGCCAAATCATGCACGCAATTTTTGTTTCATTACTAACTCATATGACTATCTCGTGAAAACAAAATGGCAGTCCGTGTGCGAGAAAACCAGCCAGACCCCTCCGCTGATGCCCCAAATTGCTATAGAGGACACGGTGAGTTTCATTTGAATGGTCATTAGTTACTACTATTCACATTTCAGTTGCATCATGCTAACTAAACATTGCAAATGATCTTTTGTGCAGCACGCCTCCCACAAAGGATCGACCGATCCTTCTCCGTCTCAAGGTGGCCCAACCCCGACCGGCCCTTCACCTCTCGGATCATGGTAAGTTTCCCAAGTGTTTCATTTAATAAATTCTTTGTTAGCTAGAAAATGGCATAACAACCTAGGATAGCTCAACAATGGCCTATAGCTAGCTTAGCTAGTTCATTTATGACATAATTAGCTCACTTAGGTACAAAGGCATAACAACCTAGGATAGCTCAATAATGGCCTATAGGTAGCTTAGCTACTTCATTTATGATATAATTAGCTCACTTATGTACAAAATGGCCTAATAACCTAGGATAGCTCAATAATGATCTAAAATTAGCTTAGCTACTTCATTTATGACATAATTAGCTAACTTAGATACAAAATGGCATAACAACCTAAGCTAGCTCAATAATGATCTATAATTATCTTAGCTACTTCATTCATGACATAATTAGCTCACTTGGGTACAAAATAGCATAACAACCAAGGATAGCTTGATAATGGCCTATAGCTAGCTTAGCTACTTCATTTATGACATAATTAGCTCACTTAGGTACAAAATGGCATAACAACCTAGGATAGCTCAATAATGATCTAAAATTAGCTTAGCTAATTCATTTATGACATAATCAGCTCACTTAGGTACAAAATGGCATAACAACCAAGGATAGCTCAATAATTATCTATAATTAGCTTAGCTACTTCATTTATGACATAATCAGCCCACTTAGGTACAAAATGGCATAACAACCTAGGATAGCTCATAATTATCTATAATTATCTTACCTACTTCATTTATGACATAATTAGCTCACTTAGATACAAATGGCATAACAACCTAGGATAGCTCAATAATTATCTAGAATTAGCTTAGCTACTTCATTTATGACATAATTAGCTTACTTAGGTACAAAATGGCATAACAAACCTAGGATAGCTCAATAATTGTCTATAATTAGCTTAGCCACTTCATTTATGACATAATTAGCTCACTTAGGTACAAAATGGCATAAGAACCTAGGATAGCTCAATAATTGTCTATAATTAGCTTAGCTACTTCATTTACCTACCTTAGTTAGAAGAAGAAGAAGAATAAGAAGCAATCTTCTTCTTCTTCTTCTTCTTCTTCTTCTTCTTCTTCTTCTTCTTTTTCTTCTAGCTAGTCTTCTTCTTCTTCATATTTCATCTTTCATAATTTGCAGATTTGCTTGAGATGAGGAAGCTAGCATTGATGGAAAATTATTGGTGAAACTTTTACTTGTGCTTGTGTTTCCTTTTTATTTATGGAACCTGTTGTTGGATGGAAACTTGTTGGATATCTCTTGTTGCAAACTTATTGTTGAAATTATTTTGAAATGCATATATACACACACACACACACACACACACATATATATATATATATGAAATTCTGTCAAAATTGAATTAATTTAAGAAAAAATAGAAAAAACAGGGGCTATATAGTCACTTTGCGGTATGCTGGCGGACGGCAAAGAGCTTTGCCGTCTGCTGGCGGACGGCAAAGAGCTTTGCTGTCAGCCAGCAGACGGCAAAGCTGCCATGTGGCAGCTACCTACGCAACATGGCAATTAGGGGCTGGCCTATTTGGCAGATTTGGTGTCACCCAGCAGATGGCCAAGGCCTTTGCATCTTTGTCGTCTGCTGGCTGATGGCAAAGCACGCCATTAACCACTTAACGGACATCAACTACCACGTGTGTCGTCCAATCTCTTTGCCTTCAGCCAGCGGACAACAAAGCCTTTTTCATCCTTGCCATCTGCCAGCTGATGGCAAAGAGGCCTTTGTCGTAGCCTATTCAGCCAGACCTGTTGCCGTCTACTGGCTAACGACAAAGTTCTTTTTCGTCCGCCATGTGTGCCTTTGCCGTCAGCCGTGGCAGATGACAAAGTTCTTGATTCGTATAGTGATCATTGACCTTATTAGCTCCAGAAAGATAAACCTCTTCGATAATATAAGGTCCTTCCCATTTGGAAAGAAGTGTTCCTGCAAAAAATCTAAAACAAGAGTTGTACAAAAGAACATGTTCACCCACTTTGAATTCCCACTTTTGGATTCTTTTGTCATGCCATCTTTTAATTTTTCTTTGAATAGTTTAGCATTTTTAGAAGCTTGGGTTCACCATTCATCAAGGAGCGAATATCAAATAACCTCTTTTCACCGGCAAGCTTGAAATCATAATTGAGTTCTTTAATTGCCCAATATGCTTTATGTTCAAACCTAGACAAGTTATAAGCTACGGGAAACATTTATTGCAGCTAGTTGGTCATCAGGAAAGCGATCATGAATAGGTTGTGGGTCATCGAGAATATTTCCTAACCTAGACAAGTTATAAGCTACGGGATTCTCAGCTCCTTTCCTATCAGTAATATGTAAATCAAATTCTTGTAGCAAGAGAACCCACCTAATGATTGTAGGTTTAGCATCTTTCTTTTCCATAAGATGTTTTATAGCAGCGTGATCAGTGTGAACAATTACTTTGGAATCAACAATGTAAGATCTGAATTTGTCACAAGCAAAAACAACTTCTAAAAATTCTTTCTTAGTAGTAGCATAATTTCTTTGGGCAATGTCTAGAGTTTTGCTGGCATAATCAATAACATTCAATTTCTTATCAACTCTTTGTCCTAAAACATCCCCAACAACATAATCACTAGCATCACACATAATTTCAAAAGGCAAGTTCCAATCAGGTAGTTGAACAATAGGTGCAGAGTTAAGGCTTTCTTAAGTGTTTCAAAGGCTTCTACACAATCATCATAAAAAATGGAACATCTTGTGTAAAATATTTGTAAGAGGCCTAGAGATTTTAGATAAGTCTTTAATAAACCTCCTATACAAACCAACATGACCAAGGAAACTACGAATACCTTAAATATCTTCAGGACAAGGCATTTTCTCAATTGCATCACCCTTAGCTTTATCCACTTCAATACCTCGTTCAGAAATTTTATGCCCCAAGACAATTCCTTCATTAACCATAAAGTGGCACTTCTCCTAAATCAAGACAAGGTTAGTTTGTTCACATCTCTGCAAAACTCGTTCAAGGTTGCTTAAGAAATCATGAAAAGAGGTTCCATAAACGGAAAAATCATCCATGAAAACCTCAACAATCTTTTCACAAAAAATCAAAAAATTATGGCAGTCATACATCTTTGAAAGGTAGTAGGTGCATCATAAATCAAAAGACATACATCTATAAGCATAAGTTCCAAAAGGGCAAGTAAAGCTGGTTTTCTCTTGATGAAGTAATAAAATAGGTATTTGAGAAAAACCAGAATATCCCTCAAGAAAACAAAAGTGTGTGTGATTAGATAATATTTCTAGCATTTGATTAATAAAAGGCAGAGGGTAATGATCTTTTCCAGTAGCTTTATTTAATTTTCTAAAATCAACTACCATTCTATAGCCAGTAACAGTTCTTTGTAGAATAAGTTCATATTTATCATTAGGTACAACATTAATACCTCCTTATTTAGGGACACAATGAACATCACTTACCCATCTAATATCAGCTATAGGATAGATTATACCTGCTTCTAGAAGTTTTAGTATTTCAGTTCTTACCACTTATTTCATCGTAGGATTCAAACATCGTTGGTGATCAACAACAGGTTTAGCATCAGGTTCCATATTAATTTTGTGCTACATAGAGTGGGACTAATGCCCTTAAGATCATCAAGAGTATATCCAATAGCAGCTCGGTGCTTCTTAAGAATTTTCAATAATCTCTCTTCTTCATGTTCTGAAAGGTTAGCACTAATAATAACATGATATATTTTTTTCTCATCGAGATAAGCATACTTCAAAGTGTCTGGCAATTGTTTTAATTCAAAAATAGTGTCACCTTTAGGTGGAGGAGGGCATCCTAGAGTTTCAATAGGAAGATTGTGTTTAAGCAGAGGTTGTTGTTCAAAGAAAATTTTATCTATTACATTTATTTCATGCATGTGCATGTCATTTTCATGGTCTAGCAAATATTTTTCTATAGATCAGTAGGACGCACAAGAATAGAAGCAAGACCAATTATTTCATCCTTACTAGGAAATTATTTCTTATGAGGTTGTCTACTAAACTTGGAGAAATTAAAATCATGAGACTCATCACCAAAGCTAACACATACGGTTTCTTTCTCATAATCGTTTTTAGCATTAATAGTGTTCAAGAAAGGTCTGCCAAAAATAATGGGACAAAATTCATCTTGTGGGGAGCCAAGAACTAGAAAATCAGTAAGATATTTTACTCTCCCAGACAATACTTCAACATCTTTAACAATCCCAAGTGGTGTGATGGTGTTTCTGTTAGCAAGTTTAATAGTAACATCTATGTCTTCTATTTCAGTGGGTGCAATGTCATCCATAATTTCTTGATATAAGGTAAAAGGGATAGCACTCACACTAGCACCCACATCACATAAAACATGATAACATTGATCTCCTATTTTATTTGAGACAACAGGCATCCCAACAACAGGTCTATGTTTATCTGTTTCATCGGGTTTAGCAATTATAGCAGCTTCATCCACTACTGCAGGATGCTGCTAACGCGACACTACGATCAGAGACCCTTCGACGAAACTGTGTGCGATGCAATAATCACAAACAGTGGTGTAAAAAACCATCAAAAAAGGTGCAAAATGTTTGCGATGATGGATGCATCAAACACGGTTCAGATTTTGGTTCCGTGTGCAATGCAGGGCACAATGAACATCTAGTGCCACCCCTAGTTGGTTTTGGAGTATTGACGACAAAGTTGGTTGAGGGACTAATGCGTTTGTGAGAATTGCAGGATAACGCAGGTAGTGTCCCTCATTGATTCGGTTTACCTACCGGAGATGACCCCTAAAAATGTATGAAGACATTGAAGACAATGGTGGTATGTGAAGATATTCATATTGAAGACTATGACATGAGAAGACATTGCGTGAAGAGTATGGAGCGCGAAGACTGTGTGGATTCGTTGTTTCCTTTTCTTCTTTGTTGAGTCATAGGAGCCACCGTACTGTTAAGTGGGGTCCAAGTGAACTAAGTCAGAGTGACTGAAGTGAGGCTCAACCCAAATCCTATGTCTTCGAGCGAAGACAATGAGAGCAAATCTTATCCAGAGCTGGATGAGTCAGCTTTGCTTGTAGCCCAAGTAAAGTTGCCGTGTGTGTTTGAAATCTGACCGTTGGAACACGTGTCAGTTCCTTAGTGACACAGGGTCATTTCGGACATATCAGGTCGGGTTGCCCAGTGGCTATAAATAGCCCACCCCCTACAGCATAAATTGGTGGATGCTTCGAGTTTGTGCACGGCTTTTGTTGTTTGAGAGCAACCCACCTCGAAGCCTTTGAGAGAGAGAAATCCTTGCGAGGACCAAGCCCAAACACCCAGAGCCAAAGAGTGTTAGGCATCACTGAAGTCTTTCTGTCTGTGTGACCTGAAGACTTATTACACTTGAGGACTGTGAATCCTCCAGCCGGTTAGGCGTCGTGTTCTGAGCATCCAAGAGTCATTGTGGTTTACCGGTGAACAAAGTCTATGAAGGTTTGGAAGTCTACCTTGAAGACTTACCAGAGTGATTGGGTGAGGACTGGGTGTCCTTAGCAAGGGGAATAAGGTGAAGACACGGTCTTCTGAGTTAATCTCAGCCTCCCTAACCAGACGTACAGTTGTCACAGCAACTGGAACTGGTCCAACAAATCCTGTGTCTTCAACGAGCGACTGGTTCTATCCTTTCCCATCCTTATATTGAGTTTGTCTTCGTGAAGTCATTGCCTATCTGACATACCTTTTTGACTTCATTGCTTGACTACTATCGTTGATTGGCTTCATACTATCTTCCATCCTGATCCTTACTACTTAGCTGCTATTAGTCCTGTGCTTTCACATCATTGCATACTTGACTATGGTTTGCTTATAGTAGTTTATCTTCCACTGCATATCAATTAAGACATTTCGATTGTTTGTCTTCGGAACTTCCATGTTTTGAAGACTTTCATAAAAATCGCCTATTCACCCCCCCTCTAGTCGATACTAGCACTTTCAATTGGTATCAGAGCAAGGTACTCCCTTGTTCTGTGTGATTCGGTTTAACCACCTGGAGTTTTAGCTATGTCAACGGCAGGGATAATCAAAGTCTCCGCTGCTTGCCCCGTGTTCGATGGAACTGAATATCCCTACTGGAAGAATAAGATGCGTATGCATCTTGAAGCCATTGATGTCGACCTCTGGTATGTCGTCAAGAACGGCATTCCCAAAACTGGTGAAGGTGTCACCCCTACTGATGTCAAGAAGTTCATTCAACTGTACTCTACTGCAAAGAACATCATCTGTGGTCATCTAACCAAAAAACAGTATGGCCATGTGAAGTGTCGAAGCTAGTCTGGGACTGGCTGTCCAAGGTCAACGAAGGCGTCTCAACCCAGAGAGATCAAAGGATCAGTGTTCTTCGCAACCTCTTCAACCGCTTCAAGAGAAACGACAATGAAAATGTCCAGCTCACGTTTGATCGTCTCACCGACATCACAAATGAGCTTTAAGCTCTTGGTGCAACTGAGATTACCAAGCATGAAATCGTCAAGACACTACTGAGATCACTTGACAGCTCCTTTGACACCCTTGCCCTCATGATACAAGAACGTCCTGACTTCAAGTCACTCGATCCGTCTGATATACTTGAGAGGCTCAACACACATGTGGTCCAGCTTTCTGAGAAAAGAGATATCTATGGTCCCAACTATGGTCGTACTCGCGGTTTGAAGGCAAAGGTTGTTTCCTCATCTGAAGAAGAATCTGACCGCAGTTCTGATGATCCTGAAGACATTGGAAAGGAACTTGCTATGCTTGTGAAGAAGTTCCAGAAGTTTACTAAGAAGAAAGGCTTCAGAAATTCTTCACGATCCAGCTCGAGAAATGATGAAGCCTCCACTCATGACCACAAGAAGAGAACATGTCACAAGTGCAAGAAACCCGGACACTATATCTCTGAGTGTCCACAGTGGGACAATGAGAAGAAGAAGAAGAAGAAGAGCAAGGAATATGATTCTGATGACAAGAAGAAAAAGAAATCGTCAAAATCTTCTTCCAAGTCCTCATCAAGGTCTTCATCTCATAAGAAGAGTTCATCTGGCAAGGCTCGTGCGTTTGTTGGCAAGGAAATGGATTCAGAGGAGGAATCTGCTTCTGAGGAGGCGGAGGTGGAGTCTGGAGAGGATTCTGACCCCAGCGTTGCAAGTCTGGCTCTAGCCACAACTTATGTTGCCAAGTCCATCTTCAACACTGAAGACAATGACTTCCACACCAACTCTGAAGCTGATGACAAAGACGATCCTACTCCCACCTACTGCTTCATGGCACGTGGTGCCAAGGTAAAATCACATGATGCTTACTTTCAAACATCAAGTGAAGATGACTCTGATTGTGAATCCAAACCCAGCTACAAAACACTTGCTAAAATTGCAACTGAACAACAAAAGGCTATGGAACATACTCAAAAACTGTTAGACAAAAGCGATGACCTGCTGGACGCGGAAATGAACCGTTCACAGTCCTTAGTTGAAGACATAAAAAATCTTCATGCTAAGTACCAAGAACTTGAAAGTCGTCATGAAACGCTTTCAACTACTTATGAAAGGCTCTCCTATGATTATCTTCAAAGGAAGCAAGAGCTTGAGAAATTGAGAGCGGCTCATGAAGATCTTCAAAAAGTGAATGAGTCACTTCGTGCTCAACAGATCAGTCCCGCTCAGGATGGATTTGAACAACCATGTCTAAAATGCATTGAGCGTGATAACGCTACATCTGTTGCTGAATGTTCCACTGCTGCTACTGTTTCATTGTCTTCACCTACTGATGTGGTTACTAACCCCTCTGCGGAGGATACCACTACTATTGCTTATGAAAATGCTAGGTTGAAGACATTTCTTCAAACAGGGATGTATAAGAGTCTGAAAGGGCATCAGACACTTTGCGATGTCCTCAAAAAGCAGATTCTGAACCGAAACCCTAGGAAAGAGGGTGTTGGGTTTGAGAGGAAAATGAATGTTGATGGCTCGTACTGGGAGCCTGATCAGTACCCCAAAACCACATGGGTTGCTGCAAAGGAACCTTCAGTAGATTCATCCACTTTATCTGGCTTTACCTGTGCTAATCCTATTATCATTGGTGAATCCTTTGATGCAAACTATAAGCTGTTCAAGAATCAGTATGGTGAAGTGTTTGCCAGGTATATTGGTACTAACTGCAGGAATGGACCACCTATGAAGATGATCTGGGTACCTAAGCAGTACATTGAGAATCTTCCTGTGAATGTCCTCATGACACCACCAAGGAAGATGACAAATCCCAGACCTATGGCTTCATATGGCCCAAAGGATTCATACAGATACAGGACTCATCGGAGTCACCCTAACGCCAATGTTTAGCAGGGAAATCATACTCAGACTTATGAATATGAGCGTGTGTCTTCGAACCGCTATGTTCATAGAACTAAGAAATTTTCTGCTTAGTCATATGAGTATCATTCATCTCCTGCAAGGCTATTTGCTAGGGCTCCGAAGCCAAAATTCTCAGATGCTGCACTTAGACTCATTACTTCTAAGCCACCCCTGAAAATGTGGGTGGTGAAGAAGAACTAACCTTCTTTTGCTGAGAAAGGTCTCCAGCCTGCAATCAATGGCATTCGATGCTATTGCTGGGGACCTAAAACACATTATGGACACATGTTAAAATGTCTTACTACATATTTCACATTTGAATCGCTTACCAGTCGCACTATTTGTCCCAACCTTGATCTAAGCTGTGACAATCCTTGTGTGTGTCAAATGCTTATGCTTCACAACACTCTTTGTGAAGCCTATCCTCCTAACTGCATTGTAGGGCATGTCACCAAAAGCTTCAGAATGGATTATGGACAGTGGATGCACAAATCATATGACTGGTGATCGAAGTGTTCTAATGGACTCAACCTTACGTCCATCCAACAAGAGTCACATCACATTTGCTGACACTAGTAAAAGCAAGGTATTGGGTCTAGGTAGAGTTGCAATCTCAAAGGATTAACACATGGATAAAGTGATGCTTGTTAAATCCCTTGGTTTCAACTTAATGTCTGTCTCAATGCTTTGTGACTTGAACATGATTGTGCTATTTGGAAAATATCGCTGCCTTGTACTAATGGAATCTGACAAGTCTCTAGTCTTTGAAGGGTATCGAAAAGATGATCTATACATGGTAGATTTCTCAGCAGGTCCACAGCTTGTCGTATGTCTTCTCACAAAAGCTTCAGAATGCTGGCTCTGGCATCGAAGGCTGGGGCATGTTGGCATGAGGAACTTACACTCACTTGTCAAGAAGAAACATGTCATAGGCATCGAGGATGTCAAGTTCAAGAAGGATCATTTGTGTGGTGCCTGCAAAGCTGGGAAGATGACTAGGGCAAAGCACCCCTCGAAGACAATCATGACAACATCTCAACCATTCGAGCTGTTACACATGGACTTATTTGGCCCTACTCACTACCCCACCCTCACAACAATTGCATGTCTCTATGGCTTCGTCATTGTTGATGACTACTCAAGATACACATGGGTGCATATAATTCTCTACAAGACTGAAGTGCAAGATGTCTTCAGACGCTTCGTTAATCGAGCAATGAACAATTATGGCGTGAGGGTCAAGCATATCAGAAGTGACAATGGCACTGAATTCAAGAACACCGGACTTGATCTTTATCTGGATACAATGGGAATCACTCATGAGTTCTCTGTTCCGTACACACCTTAGCAAAATGGCATCGTTGAGCGCAAAAACAGAACCCTCATTGAGATGGCTCGAACAATGCTAGATGAATACAAGACACCAAGAAAGTTCTGGCCTGAAGCCATTGATACAACATGTCATATCATCAATCGTGTCTACATCCATAAGCTTCTGAACAAAACATCCTATGAGCTCCTTACCGGCAAGAAGCCAAATATCAGTTACTTCAGAGTATTTGGAGCTAGGTGCTGGATCAAGGACCCCCATCATAAGTCAAAATTTTCACCTAAGGCTCACGAAGGTTTCATGCTTGGCTATGGAAAGGACTCGCACTCCTACAGAGTCTTCAACCTCTATCTTTACAAAATCGTCAAAACTGTGGATGTGAGATTTGATGAAACCAATGGTTCACAGAGAGAGATTCTGCCAAGTACACTAGACGAAGCTCCCCCCAGCGAAGCTATCAAGCTGATGGGAACTGGTGAAATCATGCCTTCTGAAGCACAGCCTGAAGAAGAACTTATCATTTCTGCACCTAACCAACCTGAAGACAATGCTCAGATCGAAGACAATCCTCCCAATGATGACAATGATCAGCAAGAGCAAAATCTTCGTCCTGTTCATCCTTGTGTTGCAAATAAAGTACAAATTGAGAAGATAATCGACAGCATCAATGCGCCTGGTCCACTTACTCGCTCAAGAGTAACACAGTTAGCAAACTTTTGTGGGCACTTTTCATTTGTGTCAATATCAGAACCCAAGAAAGTTGATGAAGCTTTTATGGAACCTGAATGGATTCAAGCCATGCAAGAAGAACTTCAACAGTTCAAGCTGAACAATGTTTGGGAACTTGTCAAGCGACCTGACCCTCGCAAGCATAACATTATTGGAAAAAAATGGATATATCAAAACAAGCAAGATGAGCATGGTCAAGTCGTCAGAAACAAAGCACGTCTTGTGGCTCAAGGATATACTCAAGTAGAAGGAATTGACTTCGATGAAACATTTGCTCCTGTTGCTAGGCTTGAGGCTATTCGCATACTGCTAGCCTATGCTAATCATCACAACATCTTGCTATACCAAATGGATGTGAAGAGTGCATTTCTCAATGGCAAGATTGAAGAAGAAGTATATGTAGCTCAACCACCTGGCTTTGAAGATCCAAAACATCCTGATATGGTGTACAAGCTAAACAAAGCACTGTATGGCCTCAAACAAGCTCCTCGCGCATGGTATGATTCGATCAAAGACTTCCTGAAGAGCAAAGGCTTCAAACCAGGATCCCTCGATCCCACACTCTTCACGAAGACATATGATGGTGAACTATTTGTGTGCCAAATATATGTGGATGACATTATCTTCGGCTGCACCAACCAGAAGTACAGAGATGAGTTTGGATACATGATGCAAGAGCAATATCAGATGTCCAGGATGGGTGAGCTAAAGTTCTTCCTTGGTCTTCAAATTTGTCAGCAAAGAAATGGCATCTTCATATCTCAAAAAAAATACCTCAAAGATTGTCTGAAGAAGTTTGGAATGGAAGACTGCAAAGGTTATACGACACCAATGCCAGCCAAACACCATCTTGGTCCCGACGACAATGGTAAAGAGTTCAATGAAAAGGTATACCGCTCCATGATTGGTTCTTTACTTTATCTATGTGCATCTAGGCCAGATATTATGCTTAGTGTTTGCATGTGTGCTCGATTCCAAGCGGCACCAAAGGAATCGCATCACTTAGCTGTGAAGCGAATTCTTCGATATTTGGCTTACACCCCAACACTCGGATTATGGTATCCCAAGGGCTCAAAATTTGATTTGGTTGGATTCTCGGATGCTGATTATGCTGGTGACAAGGTGGATCGCAAGTCTACATTAGGCACATGTCACTTTCTGGGTCGATCACTTGTCTGTTGGTCTTCAAAGAAACAGAACTGTGTATCACTCTCAACTGCTGAATCTGAATACATTGCTGCTGGATCCTGTTGTGCTCAGCTTCTATGGATGAAGCAAACTCTCAAGGACTATGGCATCAATCTAAAACAAGTACCTCTCTTCTGCGACAACGAAAGTGCCATCAAGATAGCCAACAATCCAGTTCAGCACTCGAAGACAAAGCACATTGAATTTCGTCATCACTTTCTCAGAGATCATGTCATGAAGAAAGATATTGACATCATTCACGTCAACACTGAAGAGCAGCTGGCAGATATCTTCACAAAGCCCTTGGATGAGAAAAGGTTTTGCAAGTTACGGTGTGAGCTAAATATCTTGGAATCCTCAAATGTCCTGTGATCAGGCACACATCCTAACACTTATGCATATAGACAACTTAGATGTGCAACACACAAAGTAATGTATATCTTCAATCAATGATGACTTACACTCTGAGTGTGAATACATTAACGTGGAATATGACTTCGGAGCGCCACGATAATTGTGCGCCGTGTCTGGGTCTAATACTTCCTATACGGTGGGTAACGCCACCACCAAATTTCTTTGTTTGAAGTGTTTCACTCATGGCGTTATTTTTGCAATGACTTCGCATTTGGTTTATCTTCAGTTTCAATTTATCTTCATGATTCTCTGCGCTATGATGATCTGATTGCATATATATACTAGTGTTCTGTCCTCTACAGCATTCACTTATAGCTATGTCTTCAAGTTGAATCTTTTGAACTAAGTGAATGTGATCGGACCCTAACCTCTCTATGCTTTCAATCTCAAACTCTATCTGTCCAAGTCATATGCATTCTGTTGAAACTGTCGAATGTCTTCTCTGCGTCCTAGTCAGCAGAAGGCACAGAGACAAACATTAAGTCTGTTTTAAATAACTCATCTTTATTGTTGAAATCTGAAGAAGCCGGAACAACTATCCGACATGCCTGGCGAGCGTGGGAACGTGGGACAACTCTGAGTATGTTGCATGCTTGCCACGTGCCCCTCAGATGTGAACCGCCAGGGGCGCCTGCGTAATTGCGCTGTGTCGCACACCTCCTTATAAATACTTGCCCCCTGCGGTAAAGAAATCCTTCTTCCACCTTTCCACCTCGTCAAAATCCTAGCGCCACCGCTAGCTCTCGACGATGCCGGCGACGAAGCGCCTAGCTGCCGCGACTTCTCCAACGCCGGCCGCGGACATCGTCCTCTCCGCCGTCGCCGTAGGTGTCCTCCGTCGCCAAGTTACGGCACGGTGGGCTGAACTGCTTGGTCTCCTATTCATCTCATCTAGTAGTTCTTCGTGCGGTAATTATAACTCTATTTTTACCACCTTTTTGATCTTCAAGATTCATCCTATTTACCAAAAGTGGTTTCTGCGTACACAATGTTAGATCTATTATGTCTGCATCTCATACTACATAGTCTATTCACTTAGATTTCATATCTAGTTTGATTCCTCACTTGTACTTATTCACGGATTCGTACAAATCTGGAACCAACTCACCCCATGTAAGTGAATGTCTTCGCATCATGAGGTCAATGTCTTCAAACTGATTTATCTTCAAAATCTTCTGAGAATGCATATGACCTCTTCCCCTTCCCTCGCATCTCTAATGATGTCACAGGTACATGTCCGTGGGAGAA
This sequence comes from Triticum dicoccoides, assembly GCF_002162155.2. Classification (NCBI taxonomy): domain Eukaryota; kingdom Viridiplantae; phylum Streptophyta; class Magnoliopsida; order Poales; family Poaceae; genus Triticum; species Triticum dicoccoides. The sequence goes on from NC_041391.1 coordinate 390,980,267, forward strand.
TCCCTTGGTTCTCATAGTCTGCATTCATTTGCAAAATACTTACAGCATCACATTAATTCTCCTGAAGCCAGTTCCTGCTTGACCAGCAAGCGTAAGTCTCTGAAGCCTTTGAACATATTGGAGCCATTCAGTTTGAAGTTCATGGCTGCAGAAAAATCAGCAAGGAAGGGTGGCAGACAGCGCCGAGAGGGAACATCCAAAGATCTGCCTGATGACCTAGCAGAGCTCTACAAGACAGATCTTGAAGAGACTTATCATCAGCGCAAGACATGAATCCAATGGATTCGACGCTATTGGGCTGAAGAATGGTTCAAGTACAAATTCGTGACCAAGGAATATGCAGAGAAGAATGCTATCAAGAGTCCTTGGGGCGATATTCTCTATCGAGGCCTTCAACCCAAGAACAGAGCTGAAGCTATTGCATAAGGTTTCTATCCTTGCATGGTCCGTGGACCCCAGCCTGAGAACGCCGATCCCACATCATTACTCTGGTGTCATTATGATGCTCTCTTCAAGCGCAACTTTCAGCACGCCAAGGCTTCGGCCAAAGAAAACAAGAAGTCTTTGGGATTAGACTTCAACCCTAGTCCCTCTGCTCCCCGTGCCGACGGCTCTCGTGATGCAGAACCTAATGTCATCGGCCCCTTCTCCAACCTCGATGGCCTCATCACCTACATCTTAGTCCAAGGTGCCAGGGTAGATCATTCTGATAATGATGCTGACACTGATGAAGCCCCAGCTCCTCCTCCAAAGCCGCAGAAGCAAAAGAAGCCAAAGGCTTCTAAATCAGCACCTCCAAAAGCTTCACGTGCGAAGCCTCTGGCCACTGCACCTCCTGAAGACAGTGTGCAGTCTGAAGATCAATCACGTATCTCCAAGAGAACGGAGAATAAAAAGCAAATTGTCAGGCATACTGATCAAACCTTGACTCCTGCTACCATTTTGCGTGAAGAACCCATCGATCTGTCCAGCGATGAAGATCTTGTAGATGATGCCCTTGAGCAACTGATCAAGAGCAAGGAAGAAGCAGAGATCTTCAACAACTTGCCTCTCTTTGATGTGGCAATCATCCATAACTTCATTGATGAGTGGTTCGACACCCCAAATCTCAGCTTTGAAGATCTGCAGCTTCCCATTGGCCTCAGCGTCGCCTTCAATGCCGCCATTCCTTCTGAGCTAGCTCTCGCTCGGTGCATCGTTGAGATGAAGAACAAGATTGACTATGAAAAGGCTCAATTCAAGAAGCATGTGGCCAAGCTGAGCGTTCAAGACGTAAGAAACTTCAAGGTCATGTTGCATGAGCTTAAAGAAGCTTTTCTTAAGAAGTGCGAAGAAGCTCAAGGCTCTCGTGAGCGCATGAAGAGTTTGGCTGACAAATGTGTGCTTGCCTACAATGAGGCTGAGAAGCGCAAGTCTCTTGGCCGTCCTGACATTGACTCCAGGATGGCTGCAAAGAAGAAGAAGCCATCAACCGCTCCACCTGCGCCTTCAAGTCAAGAAGCACCTCGCATTATCTTCCCCAGCAGCATGACTGGCTCGAAGCCAAAAGTCCTGTCAACCGCTTCAGAACAGAAGAAGACGAGGGCTGCTGAGGCTGAAGCCAGAAAAAGGAAGAATCCTGAAGCCTCTGATGCAGCTCCCTCCAAGAAGAAGCGGAAAACCAAGAAGACTAGGGCTGCTCCCACAGAGCCCTTAGTTGTTGAACCATTTCAGTGGTTCGCCCTACGTCTGAACATCAAGAAAGACGGATGATAGTTCATGAGCCTGCTCCCATAGAGGCTCATGAAGCTGTAGACATTCCAGCAGCTGAACCCACCGCTACTGAAGACATTGGTCATGATGACAATGTTGAAGATGATGAAGTTCTTCCTTAGATCGAACACAACGTGGTATCATCGCCTGTTCTCACGAACAGTGAACTCATCAGCATTGGTCGTCCTCTGACGCCAACTGCTCAGGATGCATCGTGGGCTGATCACCCACAGCAACAAGACTCCCCAAGTACTCCCCAACAACAACAACAAGTTACACCACCCGTGCATGAATAAGAAGAAGACTTTGAGGCCTAGCCAACTCCATCTCCATAGGCGTTGCCAGCATTTCGCAGGCTTCGCAAAGGATAAAGGCCTCAAGTCCCTCTTTCAAGCGTTCCAGAAGGAGGAGTGCAACACCAACCTGTTGCACGTCAAGTATTTTCTGAACCCACTCCAACTGTGAATGTCTCCATGTCTGACGCCCAAGCTGCTGAAGACCATCTGGCTGCATCAGCCGATGAAAGACAAGAAGACGTACGTGTCCCCACTCCCCCAATGATTGAAGAAGCTGTTCCTGATGTGAACGTGCCAGTGCCCGACCCTCGAGCTCGTCAAGTGGAGGTTGAAAATGTTGAAGCTGCCACCACCAACGCCAATGAAGCCAATGACGTAGTCATGGCTGAAGCTAATGTGGAGCTTGCACCAACCAGTGTGCCTGAAGCTAATGAGGCAACTGTTCCTAAAGCACCTGTTGTGCAGCCTGAAGCCTTAGCTGTTGCCACTGCTCCTATTCCGCCACCAAGGCCCCATACAATTGAGCAAGCATACAGTCATGGTCAGCTAACCACTGTCCGATGGCCCATTCTGGTCCCTCCGCCTACTGCCTCTGGACCTCAATTTGATTATCATGTTGAGCATAGGCCTCAGGTCCAGAAACCAAAGCCAAGATTGCCAAGGTTTCCAGGTACTGCAAACTCTCCAGGGTCCTTCAATGCTAATGGCTTCAAAAGCCACAATACCTTCTTAGACAGCGCCAAGAACCCCTACTCAAAGCCAAGGATATAATCAGATCTTTTCTGGAGTTATCAGCAGCGAAGCTATTACTCCTGCGTTCTGTATGATCAAGGGTGCATTTTCCCTCATATGCGCCTCGACACTGAAGCCATTGCTGGACTGCCGTGCTTAGAAGAAACACTTGACTGTTTGCGTGATGCTGGTCTGCTCAGTTTTGTGACAGACAAAGAACATTGGAATGAAGAACTTCTGCTTCAATTATATGCTACACTCCACATTCCCGGCTACAACAGAGACATCAAGACATGGGTTCTTGAGTGGATGACCGGAAATGTTCATCATGAAGCCAAAGCTCTTGACATCATCGAGCTTACAGGCCTATCCACTCCCGGAGATCTCTATGAACCTAACTGTCAACTACACCGTAATGCACAGGAGAGCATCTTCCACAAGCCTGAACCCAATACGAGCTAGATGTTAAGCATGATGAAGCCTTTGCCATATGACGCTGAATATCCAACGGAGTTCTTTGTTGATGACCTTGAGTATCTGCCTCGCACGATATCATATCATCAGGCAAACTCTATGGCCTATCAAAGGACATTCATCAGCTGCAAAGCTTGAAGGAGCCATGAAGACATTGGTCTTTTACATCCTCAATGGCATCAGCTTCAATTCTCAAGAATTCTTCATCAGGCAACTTGCTGCGTCTGGATCTGACCTTTTTGGTCTGAAGTTCTATGATCCATGGGTCATGCGCCTCATCAAGTGACACTCATCTGTCAACTATCAGCCCTCTGCTCACAATTATCTGATCTTTTTGCCAGAGGATGATACGTCAGTTGATGCCATATACTCTGACCCTGCCAAGAAGCCTCTTTGTCTTCAGAATGTCGAGCACCAAAGCTTCACTCAACCCATCGAAGGCGTCCAAGCAGCAACACGAATCTATCCAATGGCTGGAAATATCCTACTGCCTCATCGTGCCCCTACTGAAGCCACTGAAAGCACCATTGCCCAAAGGCCTAAGAAGCACTCTCGTGTTCTCAATGACCGACAACTTCTTGTGGCACTTCATCAGAAACAAGATAAGCATCACTATTGGCTCAAGAGACAGATGCAAAGCCTCTTGGTGGATGTCAATCGCATTCGAAACCTTGCCACCAAGAATGCATTTGTTGCTCATGAGACTTGCCGGCGATCATGGAAGAGTTTGATGTTGCTTAGTGCTGAAGCAGATCTTCAAGACGATGGCTTCAATGAAAGATTCAAGTTTAACTCCACTCCTCCACGGACTGTTGTCCTACGTCGAACTCCATCCCTTGAAGACTCTGACTATTCTTCCTCCGCGCAACTATGAATGCCAGAGTGATCGATGATGAAGATGATGCTACTTCACCACCTCCTACTACTACATGCATCGAGACTGCACCAAGTACGTCTGCACCGCCAACCAACAACGACAACCCTTCTGCTTCACCTACTCATGAGGACGAGTAGATGCTCTATGTCTTCAAACCTTTTTGGTCATTCCTGACAAAAGGGGGAGAAGCGTATGAGTTGATAGTCTTCAAGCAGGTTCATATGGGCAGTTGAATTACATTTTGCCTCGTGCTTACAACTCTTGGTTTTGAAACATTTGGTTCTTTGAGTTGTAACACTTAAACTTGATGGTCGTCTGCTACTTATTTGCTTTACTGTGATGCGATGATAAATTCCGCATGTGCGATGATAACTTCCGCACTTAGATCATCCTGCAGACGTCCATTTTTCATTATGCATGTCATGCTACTTGCTATATCAGTTCATGCATGATGAATTATCTTCATAAGTTGAAGTGGATCTCCACAAGTACAACCTGCCATGTGCATTTGCATTCCAAAAGCAAATTACTTATATGCACATCTTCAGGGGGAGCCCTTGCTACTTATGAAGACAATACCCTATCCTTTACAACTTCACATACTTTATCCCCGTTGAAAACTTCAACCAGTTTGTCATCAATCACCAAAAAGGGGGAGATTGTAAGTGCATCTAGTGCCACCCCTAGTTGGTTTTGGAGTGTTGACGACAAAGTTGGTTGAGGGACTAATGCGTTTGTGAGAATTGGAGGATAACGCAGGTAGTGTCCCTCATTGATTCGGTTTACCTACCGGAGATGACCCCTAAAAATGTATGAAGACATTGAAGACAATGGTGGTATGTGAAGATATTCATATTGAAGACTATGACATGAGAAGACATTGCGTGAAGACTATGGAGCGCGAAGACTGTGTGGATTCGTTGTTTCCTTTTCTTCTTTGTTGAGTCATAGGAACCACTGTACTGTTAAGTTGGGTCCAAGTGAACTAAGTCAGAGTGACTGAAGTGATGCTCAACCCAAATCCTATGTCTTCGAGCGAAGACTATGAGAGCAAATCTTATCCAGAGCTGGATGAGTCAGCTTTGCTTGTAGCCCAAGTAAAGTTGCCCTGTGTGTTTGAAATCTGACCGTTGGAACACGTGTCAGTTCCTTAGTGACCCAGGGTCATTTCAGAAATATCAGGTCGGGTTGCCCATTGGGTATAAATAGCCCACCCCCTACACCATAAATTGGTGGCTGCTCAGAGTTTGTGCATGGCTTTTGTCGTTTGAGAGCAACCCACCTCGAAGCCTTTGAGAGAGAGAAATCCTTGCAAGGACCAAGCCCAAACACCCAGAGCCAAAGAGTGTTAGGCATCACTGAAGTCTTTCTGTCTGTGTGACCTGAAGACTTATTACACTTGAGGACTGCAAATCCTCCAGCCGGTTAGGCGTCGCGTTCTGAGCATCCAAGAGTCATTGTGGATTGCCGGTGAACAAAGTCTGTGAAGGTTTGGAAGTCTACCTTGAAGACTTACCAGAGTGATTGGGCGAGGACTGGGTGTCCTTAGCTCAAGGGGAATAAGGTGAAGACACAGTCTTCTGAGTTAAATCTCAGCCTCCCTAACCAGACGTACAGTTGTCACAGCAACTGGAACTCGTCCAACAAATCCTGTGTCTTCAACGAGCGACTAGTTCTATCCTTTCCCATCCTTATATTGAGTTTGTCTTCGTGAAGTCATTGCCTATCTGTCGTACCTGTTTGACTTCATTGCTTGACTACTATCGTTGATTGGCTTCATACTATCTTCCATCCTGATCCTTACTACTTAGCTGCTATTAGTCATGTGCTTTCACATCAATGCATACTTGACTATGGTTTGCTTATAGTGGTTTATCTTCCGCTGCATATCAATTAGGACATTTCGATTGTTTGTCTTCGAAACTTCCAAGTTTTGAAGACTTCCATAAAAATCGCCTATTCACCCCCCCTCTAGTCGATACTAGCACTTTCAGTTTCATCGGGTTTAGCAATTATAGCAGCTTCATCCACTACTGCAGGATGCTGCTAACATGACACTATGATCAGAGACCCTTCGACAAAACTGTGTGCGATGCAATAATCGCAAACAGTGGTGTAAAAAAACCATCAAAAAAGGTGCAAAATGTTTGCGATGATGGATGCATCAAACACGGTTCATATTTTGGTTCCATGTGCAATGCAGGGCATATGGTTCAGTGCAATTAACTGTTTGCAATTGGAAGGAACAAAAGAAACGGGAAGCCAGATGAAGGTGTGTGCGATATACTGCATACAGTTCACTCGGATGAACTGTTTGTGATTAGCCAACACAAAAGGTTTGGCAGATCAAGGTGTGTGCGATATACGGCATGCGGTTCACTCGGATGAACTGTTTGTGTTGAGACAAGAGAACATAAATGGTTCAATATAACAAGATGTGTGTGATACGTGGCAAACAGGTCTGTAATCAAAAATGTGTGCGAAGACTGAAAATAACACAGACGATTGCTTCTAATAAGACATATGTGATATGCTCTATCTACACAACATCTATTGGCCATTCGGGGACAGGTGGTCATCCGGATACGCCATAAGGACGCGAAGATGTATCCTATATCAGCAAGGACTAGTTGTTCCGCCTGTAGCGTATCTAAGAGAACTCTCAAGTTAAGTGTGCTCAGGCTGGAGCAGCCATCAGATGGGTGACTAGATGGGAAGTTGTGTTGATGTTAAATTAACTGATAGGATGGGTCATTTCGGTCAAATGACCGAAATGACCTATTCCCTCAGCTAATTTAACCTCGAGGTCCTTTTTTTATTTTTATTTTATTTTTAACATATGTTAAAGAAGGTCTACCACATTACTTTTTGACAATGTGTATACATGGCATACAGTTGATCCATGTAGCGCCCGAGATGCAATTCTATCTCAGTCAAGTGTTGAATTCATGATTGGGGCACAATCGCATTTTTAGCTCATAGCAAGGTGGATATCATTACAACATACCATGTACTCAATAGATGGGAATATGAGATAAAGGCTTACATTCGCCACAAGCTACAACATTCATACAACAATACATCAATACATAGCATTCATCATGAAAAAGAGCAGGATCCGACTACGGATGAAATCAAACAAAATAGACGAACGACATCCACCCAGCTAGCCCTAGATCCCGACCCGGAATCTATATCCCTTGATCGAAGAAGAAGCAAAAGAAGAACTCCAAACAAGCAAGCATCACACTCACGTCAGATCATCTCATTACCTGTACCTGCAACTGTTGTTATAGTAATCTGTGAGCCACGAGGACTCGGAAATCCCATTACCATGGGTATCAAGACTAGCAAATATTAATGGGCAAGGAACGGCTAAGTGGTGAGGTTGCAGCAAGAGACTAAGCATTGTATCGTGGCTAACTTACAAGTACAAGAATAAGATGAGAAATTACGCAAACGGTTGCAAACTAGTAATGATCAAGAAGTGATCCTGAACTACTTACGTTCAAACATAACCCGTCGTGTTCTCTTCCTGAACTTCATCGAAAAGAGACCATCATGGTTATGCACGCGGTTGGTGTATTTTAAAGCGAATCTGATGTCAAGTTCCCTACAGCCGGATATTAAAAATCCCCATCTGCCGCATAACCGCAGGCATGGCTCTCGAAAGTTTAAACCCTGTAGTCCGTGGAGACAATCCTCCATCGCGGGACATCTGATCAGACTCGGGATCCCGGTGCACAAGACATTTTGACAATGGTAAAACAAAACCAGCGAGACCTCTCAACGTGTCGACCCCCTGATAGTAGCCGCGCGTATCTCGTCTCAGGCCACGACGGATGGGCGACGCGTACAGGTGCCAAAATAACCCAGGTTGCCCCGGGGTGGCCCCACACAGTGCTGTAGTTTGGACCAACACTCAAGAGGAGCACTGGACCGTGGGATGATTAAGTCCTCGGGGTCCGGAAAGTCCCTATGCAAGTTTTAGTTGTTATTAGTGAAATGGTAAAACCAATGTTGGGCCTTGCTAGAAGAGTTTTGTTCAAAGCGAAGTGTCAAGAGGGGCCCATAAACCCTCATCGTGTTAGGGATGCAAAATGAAGGAACATAACACCCGTATGGTGGAATCTAGGGCGGCAAGAGTGGAACAAAACACCAGGCAAAAGGCCAAGCCTTCCACGCTTACCAAGTATATAAATGCATTAATTAAATAAGAGATATTGTAATACCCCAAAATATCCATGATATCCATGTCCCAACATGGAACAACCTTCAACTTCACCTACAACTAGCAACGCTATAAGAGGGGCTGATCAAAGCGATATCATAGCCAAACAACGGGTTGCTAGGATGGTGGAAAAGGTTAGAGGTTGTTTCATGGCGTATTGGGAGGCTTGATAGACAAGTGGTAGGAAGCGCGACATAGCGATAGTATCGAGACAACTAGCATAGCAAAGATAGTAGTGAGATCCAAGGTGATGGTCATCTTGCCTAAAATCACGCTAGGAAGAAGACCGAGTCCATGAAGTAGACGAAGCGACATAGTCGAATGGATCCTCACAACTCCAACGTATCCGGAACTATCGAGAAGAAGCACAACCGGAAAGAAGCAAACGACATGGTAAACAAACATCACATAAACATGGCATGATGCACAAACAAGTATGATGCATGTCCGGTTTAAATATGCATGGCATGGCAAAGTGCAACAACCAATACTACAAATTAAGTGGAGCTCAATATGCAACGAGTTTCATATTGACAAAACACCACATTCAATCATTTAGTTCACTCTCGTTTATGAACAAGACAAGATTAAATGTTCGTTAACATGGCAAGAGGTGAAGCATAATGAATGTACCTATCTAGGCAAGTTTAAATGAGGCCGGAAACAACAAACAACAATTTCGGAAAATCCCCATGTGCATATTCAAATTTGGTACTGTTCTTCCCTAAACCATATTTTATAGTTGTTAAACATGCAAAGTAAGTGTATCAAGTTAATCTATGCATTTTTTACACCAAAAACATATACAGTTTATTAAATTCAGAACTACGGTTATTTAGTTATGAAATAAATCATTTTAGCAAGTCATTTATGCAAACTAATGCAAATAGCATGTTTAAATATTTTAAACACGGATCAAAGTGGTAAATTATTAATCTACAAAAAATTCCAAGCATTTTACATATATAAATTATTTACATATGATGCATGGTTCTGGAGTTATTAAATGCATGATCCAGAAGGGCTTTTCTGTAAAGCAGTAATTCCTGGAAATTACTAAATTCGTCCGGCAGAAAAAAAACCCAGTAAACGGGCCAAAACTGAGGCAGACTGGGCATGCTCATGATGGCACTTGGGCCAGCTGGACCCGGCGCGGCTCGGCCAGGTGCATCGGTCAATACTGCAGGCGCGCTCGCTCATCTTGATGAAGCAGAGGAGGCAGGCGCTCGAATAGGGATGGCAATTTTGCCCATGGGTATGGGTACCCACGGGTACCCTACCCGAAAACAACGGGCATGGGAAAGACTTGGAGAGATTTTGTACCCACGGGTAATTGGTATCCATACCCACAAAATATATGGGTAGGGCATGGGTATGAACCTGCGCCCATGGGTAACCCAATCGATACCTAGAAAATAATAAAAAATGAAAATAGTTCTTATGACATGTGTGTCAACATACAACTCCTATGGCCCAACCCTAAATCTCATATTCCTTAACCTTTGCATAGCTCATATGCACGTAGTCATCTGCTCGCCACTCCTCCTACGACCTATTTGACTCCTCAAAAGATGAAATATCGACTCTTGTCTATTGGACTATTGTCCAACGATCAAGCGATCCCAGTGAACTGCTTCTCATACTCCCTTGATGCCTCCCACACGAGGCAGCTATGTCTGTGCTATACTGCTTGCCCATCATCACTAGATTTTAAAATCATTTCTCTACCTTTCAAGAATTTAAATGTTATATATTTTACCGACCGGGTACCCATTGTGTATAGGATACCCGATGGGTATGGACAAGGGTGTTAATTTATACCCATGGGTATTAAAGTGGGTGGGTATTGAAAGTTTGTGTGGTTATGGGTTTGGGCAGAAGGAGGTTGTACCCGCCCATACCCTACCCATTGCCATCCCTCCGCTCGAAGCAGAGGCTCGGCGGTAGAGGGACTCTGGTGAGCGGCGAGGGCAGGGAAACATTGGTCAGGAATAGTCAGGGGTAGGCGGATTCGGCCACGGGGGTGCCGGATCTGACCGGAGGTGGGACGGAGGCGACCGACGATGAAGCTTGGGGCGGCATCCATGGCGCTGATGTTCAGGGAAGCAAAGGAAAGTTTCATAGATACAAGAAAAGAGATAGGTTGCAGAGAAAGAGAACGAAAAGGAAGGTCGGAGGTGTTGTACTGGGGGCGGCGGAGTCCGACAAGGACGAGGTCTGGAGCAGGGCACCGGGGTAAGCTGCTATTGCTGGCCAGTGCGGAGGAGCACAGGCGGCGCGACGATGAAGACGGAGGGCGACGAGGTTGAGTGGACGTGCGTACGGGAGGAGAAGAGGAGGGGGACGGTGATGTTGTTGCTGCTGTCGCCGGCGGCGGCGAGCTTCGGCTCGAGGAGGCAAGCAAGCACGGGCATGCGGGAGAAGAGGTGCTCGGGCATGCAGGGTGCAAGGTGGCCACGGAGACGTGGCCGAGCGCTCCTTCTCGAGTGCGAGGATGGATCGAGAGGAGGAGGTGGTTGGCTGTCGTGTGACTGGTGGTTAGATCAATGGATGGATCGATGGGATTGGGTGACAGGGGAGATCGAGCAGAGGAGTGCCGACTGCGGGAAATCGAGGAGAAGCTGGAGGCTTGGCTGTCTCGATCAGGAAGGAGGAGGCTGGTAGGTTGGGGATGGATCCCGAGGGGGATTTGGTGTAGTGCGGCAGCGACTGAAGGAACAAGTCCCTAGATTTTAGGGTTGTAAGTGCATCTAGTGCCACCCCTAGTTGTTTTTGGAGTATTGACGACAAATTTAGTTGAGGGACTAATGCGTTTGTGAGAATTGCAGGATAACGATGTAGTGTCCCTCATTGATTCAGTTTACCTATCGGAGATGACCCCTAAAAATGTATGAAGACATTGACGACAATGGTGGTATGTGAAGATATTCATATTGAAGACTATGACATGAGAAGACATTGAGTGAAGACTATGGAGCGCGAAGAATATGTCGTTATGCTGTTCTTTTTTCTTCTTTGTTAAGTCATAGGAACCACCGTACTGTTAAGTGGGGTCCAAGTGAACTAAGTCAAGATGACTGAAGTGATGCTCAACCCAAATCCTATGTCTTCGAGCAAAGACAATGAGAGCAAATCTTATCCAGAGCTGGATGAGTCAGCTTTGCTTGTAGCCCAAGTAAAGTTGTCGTGTGTGTTTGAAATTTGACCGTTCGAACACGTGTTAGTTCCTTAGTGACCCAGGGTCATTTCGGACATATCAGGTCGAGTTGCCAAGTGGCTATAAATAGCCCACCCCCTACACCATAAATTGGTGGCTGCTCAGAGTTATTGCACGGCTTTTGTCGTTCGAGAGCAACCCACCTCGAAGCCTTTGAGAGAGAGAAAAATCCTTGCAAAGACAAAGCCCAAACACCCAGAGCCAAAGAGTTTTAGGCATCACTGAAGTCTTTTTGTCTGTGTGACCTGAAGACTTATTACACTTGAGGACTGTGAATCCTCCAGCCGGTTAGGCGTCGCGTTCTGAGCATCCAAGAGTCATTGTGGATCGCCGGTGAACAAAGTCTATGAAGGTTCAGAACTCTAGCTTGAAGACTTACCAGAGTGATTGGGCGAGGACTATGTGTCCTTAGCTCAAGGGGAATAAGGTGAAGACGCGGTCTTCTGAGTTAAATCTCAGCCTCCCTAACCAGACATACAGTTGTCACAGCAACTGGAACTGGTCCAACAAATCCTGTGTCTTCAACAAGTGACTGGTTCTATCTCTTACTCTCCTTACTGTTAGTCTTCGTGAAGTCATTGCCTGATTGCCATGCCTGTTTGACTTCACTGTGTGACTACTTGTTCTGATTGGCTTCATACTATCTTCCATCCTGATCCTTACTACTGAGCTGCTATTAGTCTTGTACTTTCACATTACTGCATACTTGACTATGGTTTGCTTGTTGTAGTTTATCTTCCGCTGCATATCAATTAGGTCATTTCTATTGTTTGTCTTTGAAACTTCCACGTTTTGAAGACTTTCATAAAAATCGCCTATTCACCCCCCTCTAGTCGATAACTAGCACTTTCAATTGGTATCAGAGCAAGGTACTCCCTTGTTCTATGTGATTCGGTTTAACCCCCTAGAGTTTTAGCTATGTCGATTGTAGGGATAATCAAAGTCTCCGCTGCCTGCCCCGTGTTCGATGGAACTGAATATCCCTACTGGAAGAATAAGATGCGCATGCATCTTGAAGCCATTGATGTCGACCTCTGGTATGTCGTCAAGAACGGCGTTCCTAAAACTGGTGAAGGTGTCACCCCTGCTGATGTCAAGAAGTTCATTTAACTGGACTCTACTGCCAAGAACATCATCTGTGGTCATCTGACAAAAGGACAGTATGGCCGTGTGAGTGCTCTGGAAACGTCGAAGCTAGTCTGGGACTGGCTATCCAAGGTCAACGAAGGCGTATCAACCCAGAGAGATCAAAGGATCAGTGTTCTTCGCAACCTCTTCAACCGCTTCAAGAGAAACGATAATGAAAACGTCCAGCTCATGTTTGATCGCCTCACCGACATCACAAATGAACTTCAGACTCTCGGCGCCACTGAGATTACCAAGCATGAAATCGTCAAGACACTACTAAGATCACTTGACATCTCCTTTGACACCCTTGCCCTCATGATACAAGAACGTCCTGACTTCAAGACACTCGATCCGTCTGATATACTTGAGAGGCTCAACACACATGAGTTCCAGCTTTCTGAGAAATATCTATGGTCCCAACTATGGTTGAACTCGCGCTTTGAAGGCAAAAGTTGTTTCCTCATCTGAAGAAGAATCTGACTGCAGTTCTGATGATCCTGAAGACATTGGAAAGGAACATGCTATGCTTGTGAAGAAGTTCCATAAGTTCACTAAGAAGAAGGGATTCAAAAAGTCTTCATGGTCCAGCTTAAGAAATGATGAAGCTCCCACTCATGACCACAAGAAGAGAACATGTCACAAGTGCAAGAAACCTGGACACTATATCTCTGAGTGTCCACAGTGGGACAATGAGAAGAAGAAGAAGAAGATCAAGGAATATGATTCTGATGACAAGAAGAAGAAGAAATCTTCAAAGTCTTCTTCCAAGTGCTCATCAAGGTCTTCATCTCATAAGAAGAGCTCATCTGGCAGGGCTCGTGCTTTTGTTGCAAGGAGATGGATTCAGAGGAGGAGTCTGCTTCTGAGGAGGCAGAGGTGGAGTCTGAAGAGGAGTCCGACCCTGGCGTTGCAAGTCTGGCTCTAGCCACAACCTATGTTGCCAAGTCCATCTTCAACACTGAAGACAATGACTTCCACACCAACGCTGAACCTGATGACAAGGACGACCCTGCTCCCACCTACTGCTTCATGGCACGTGGTGCCAAGGTAAAATCACGTGATGCTTACTTTCAAACATCAAGTGAAGATGACTCTGATTGTGAATCCAAACCCAACTACAAAACACTTGCTAAAATTGCAACTGAACAACAAAAAGCTATGGAACATACTAAAAAACTGTTAGACAAAAGCGATGACCTGTTGGATGTGGAAATGACACGTTCACAGTCCTTAGTTGAAGACGTAAAAAATCTTCATGCTAAGTACCAAGAACTCGAAAGTCGTCATGAAATGCTCTCAACCACTAATGAAAGGCTCTCCTACGATTATCTTCAAAGGAAGCAAGAGCTTGAGAAATTGAGAGCGGCTCATGAAGATCTTCAAAAATAGAAGGAGTCACTCCGCGCTCAACAGATCAGTCCCGCTCAGGATGGATTTCAACCACATGTCTAAAATGCATTGAGTGTGACAACGCTACCTCTGCTGCGGAATGTTCCACTGCTGGTACTATTGCATTGTCTTCAACTACTGATGTGGTAACTAACCCCTGTGCGGAGGATACCACTACTATTGCTGATGAAAATGCTAGGTTGAAGACATTGCTTGAAACACGGATGTATAAAAGTCTGAAAGGACATCAGACACTTTGCGATGTCCTCAAAAAGCAGATCCTGAACCGAAACCCTAGGAAAGAGGGTGTTGGGTTCGAGAGGAAAATGAATGTTGATGGGTTGTACTGGAAGCCTGAGCAGTACCCCAAAACCACATGGGTTGCTGCAAAGGAATCTTCAGTAGATCCATCCACCTTATCTGGTTTCACTTGCGCTAATCCTATCATCATTGATGAATCCTTTGATGCAAACTATAAACTATTTAAGAATCAGAATGGTGAAGTGTTTGCCAGGTATATTGGTACTAACTGCGGGAATGGACCACCTATGAAGAAGATCTGGGTACCTAAGCAGTGTATTGAGAATCTTCCTGTGAATGTCATCATGACACCACCAAGGAAGAAGACAAACCCCAGACCTATGGCTTCATATGGCCCAAAGGCTTCATATAGACACATGACTCACCTGAGTCACCCTAACGCCAATGTTTTGCAGGGAAACCATATTCATACTTATGAATATGAGCGTGTGTCTTCAAACCACTATGTTCATAGAACAAAAAACTTTTCTGCTTATTCATATGAGTATCATTCATCTCCTGCAAGGCTATTTGCTAGGGCTCCAAAGCCAAAATTCTCAGATGCTGCACTTAGACTCATTGCTGCTAAGCCACCCCTGAAGATGTGGGTGGTGAAGAAGAATTAACTTTCTTTTGCAGGGAAAGGTCTCCAGCCTGTAATCAAAGGCGTTCGATGCTATTGCTGGAGACCTAAAACACATTAAGGGACGCATGATAAAATGGCCTTACTATGTATTTCACATCTGAATTGCTTACCAGTCATACTATGAGTCCTAACCTTGATCTAAGCTGTGATAATCCTCGTGTGCGTCAAATGCTTATGCTTCACAACACTCTTTGTGAAGCCTATCCTCCTAACTGCATTGTAGGGTATGACACCTCATGCTTCAAAATGGATTATGGACAGCGGATGCACTAATCATATGACCGGTGATCGAAGTCTTCTCATGGACTCAACCTTACGTCCATCAGACAAGAGTCACATCACATTTGCTGACACTGGTAAAAGCAAGGTATTGGGTCTAGGTAGAGTTGCAATCTCAAAGGATCAACACATGGACAAAGTGATGCTTGTTGAATCCCTTGGTTTCAACTTAATGTCTGTCTCGATGCTTTGTGACTTCAACATGATTGTGCTATTCGGAAAATATCGTTGCCTTGTACTAATAGAATCTGACAAGTCTCTAGTCTCTGAAGGTTATCGGAAAGATGATATATACATGGTAGATTTCTCATCAGGTCCACAGCTTGCCGTATGTCTTCTTGCAAAAGCTTCAGAATGTTGGCTCTAGCATCGGAGGCGAGGCATGCTGGCATGAGGAACCTACACACACTCGTCAAGAAGAAGCATGTCATAGGCATCGAGGGTGTCAAGTTCAAGAAGGATCATTTGTGTGGTGCCTGCGAATCTGGAAAGATGACTAGGGCAAAACACCCCTCGAAGACAATCATGACGACATCTCAACCCTTCGAGCTGTTACACATGGACTTATTTGGCCCTACTCAATACTCTACCCTCACAACAACTGCTTGTCTCTATGGCTTCGTCATTGTTGATGACTACTCAAGATATACATGGGTGCACATAATTCTCTACAAGACTGAAGTGCAAGATGTCTTCAGACGCTTCGCCAATCGTGCCATGAACAATTATGGCGTCAAGATCAAGCATATCAGAAGTGACAACGGCACTGAGTTCAAGAACACCGGACTTGATCCTTATCTGGATACAATGGGAATCACTCATGAGTTCTCTGCTCCATACACACCTCAGCTGAATGGCATCGTAGAGCGCAAGAACAGAACCCTCATTGAGATGGCTCGAACAATGCTCGACGAGTACAAGACACCAAGAAATTTCTGGCCTGAAGCTATTGATACAACATGTCACATCATCAACTGTGTTTACATCCATAAGCTTCTGCACAAAACATCCTATGAACTCCTTACTGGCAAGAAGCCAAATGTCAGCTACTTCAGAGTATTTGGAGCTAGGTTCTGGATCAAGGATCCCCATCACAAGTCAAAATTTGCACCTAAAGCTCACGAAGGATTCATGCTCAGTTATGGAAAGGACTCGCATTCCTACAGAGTCTTCAACCTCTATCTCTACAAAATCGTCGAAACTGTGGACGTGCGATTTGATGAAACCGATGGTTCACAAAGAGAGCTTCTGCCAAGTACACTAGACGAAGCTCCACCCAGCGAATCTATCAAGCTGATGGGAACTGGTGAAATCATGCCTTCTGAAGCACAGCCTGAAGAGGAACTTATCATTTCTGCACCTAACCAACCTGAAGACAATGCTCAGACTGAAGACAATCCTCCCAATGATGATAATGATCAGCAAGAGCAAGGTCTTCGTCCAGTTCATCCTCGAGTTGCAAATGAAGTACAAATTGAGAAGATAATTGATAGCATCCATGCACCTGGTCCACTTACTCACTCAAGAGCAACAGAGTTAGCAAATTTCTGTGGGCAAATTTCCTTTGTGTCAATATCAGAACCCAAGAAAGTTGCTGAAGCCTTTATGGAACCTGAATGGATACAAGCTATGCAAGAAGAACTTCAACAGTTCAAGTTGAACAATGTTTGGGAACTTGTCAAGCATCCTGACCCTCGCAAGCATAACATTATTGGCACAAAATGGATATATCGAAACAAGCAAGATGAGCATGGTCAAGTCGTCAAAACAAAGCACGTCTTGTGGCTCAAGGATATACTCAAGTTGAAGGAATTGACTTCGATGAAACATTTGCTCCTATTGCTAAGCTTGAAGCTATTCGCATACTGCTAGCCTATGCTAACCACCACAACATCTTGCTATATCAAATGGATGTGAAGAGTGCATTTCTCAACTGCAAAATTGAAGAAGAAGTATACGTAGCTCAACAACCTGGCTTTGAACATCCAAAACATCCTGATATGGTGTACAAGCTAAAGAAAGCATTGTATGGCCTCAAACAAGCTCCTCGCGCTTGGTATGATACGATCAGAGACTTCCTAAGGAGCACAGGCTTCAAACCTGGATCCCTCGATCCCACACTCTTCACGAAGACATATGATGGTGAACTATTTGTGTGCCAAATATATGTGGATGACATTATCTTCGGTTGCACCAACCAGAAGTATAGTGATGAGTTTGGATACATGATGCAAGAGCAATATCTGATGTCCATGATGGGTGAGCTGAAGTTCTTCCTTGGTCTTCAAATTCGTCAGCAAAGGAATGACATCTTCATATCTCAAGAAAAATACCTCAAAGATTGTCTGAAGAAGTTTGGAATGGAAGATTGCAAAGGTTACACGACGCCAATGCCAGCCAAACACCATCTGGGTCCCGACGACAATGGTAAAGAGTTCGATCAAAAGGTATACTGCTCCATGATTTGTTCCTTACTTTACCTATGTGGATCTAGGCCAGATATTATGCTTAGTGTTTGCATGTGTGCTCGATTCCAAGCGGCACCAAAGGAATCGCATCACTTAGCTGTGAAGTGAATTCTTCGATATTTGGCTTACACCCCAACACTCGGATTATGGTATCCAAAGGGCTGAAAATTTGATCTGGTTGGATTCTCGGATGCTGATTATGCTGGTGACGAGGTGGATCGCAAGTCTACGTCAGGCACATGTCACTTTCTGGGACGATCACTTGTCTGTTGGTCTTCAAAGAAGCAGAACTGTGTATCACTCTCAACTGTTGAATCTGAATACATTGCTGCTGGATCTTGTTGCGCTCAGCTTCTATGGATGAAGCAAACACTCAAAGACTATGGCATCAATCTGCAACAAGTACCTCTCTTATGCGACAACAAAAGCGCTATCAAGATTGCCAACAATCCAGTCCAACACTCGAAGACAAAGCACATTGAAATTAGTCATCACTTTCTCAGAGATCATGTCATGAAGAAAGATATTGACATCATTCACGTCAACACTGAAGAGCAACTGGCAGATATCTTCACAAAGCCCTTGGATGAGAAAAGGTTTTGCAAGTTACGGTGTGAGCTAAATATCTTGGAGTCCTCAAATGTCTTGCGATCAGGCACACATCCTAACACTTATGCATGTTGATGACTTAGATGTGCAACACACGAAGTAAAGTATATCTTCAATCAATGAAGACTTACATTCTGAGTGTGAATACATTAACGTGGAATTTGACTTCGGAGCGCCATGATAATTGTGCGCCGTGTCTGGGTCTAATACTTCCTATACAGTGGGTAACGCCACGACCAAATTTCTCGGTTTGAAGTGTTTCACTCATGGTGTTATTTTGCAATGTCTTCGCATTTGGTTTGTATTCAATTTCAACTTATCTTCATGATTTTCTTCACTATGTTGATTTGAGTACTTTCTGATATATATATACTAGTGTTATGTCCTCTACAGCATTCACTTAAAGCTATGTCTTCCTAGTTGAATCTTTTGAACTAAGTGAATGTGATCGGACCCTAATCTCTCTATGCTCTCTATCTCAACTCTATCTGTCCAAATCATATGCATTTTATTGAAGCTGTCGAAAGTCTTCTCTGCGTGTTTGTCAGCAGAAGACACAGAGACAAACATTAAGACTATTTTAAATGATTCATCCTTATTGTTTGAAATCCGGAGAAGTAGAACAACCATCCGACAAACCTGGCGAGCGTGGGAACATGGGACAACTCTGAGTATGTTGCATGCTTGCCACGTGCCCCTCAGATGTTAACCGCCAGGGGCACCTGCGTAATTGCGCTGTGCCGCACACTTCCTTATAAATACATGTTCCCCGCGGTAAAGAAAACCTTCTTCACCTCTCCACCTCGTCAAAACCCTAGCGCCACCGCTAGCTCTCGACGATGCCGGTGATGAAGCGCTTAACTGCCGCGACATCTCCGACGCCGTCCTCATGCCGCCGCGGACATCGTCCTCTCCACCGCCGCCGTAGGTGTCCTCCGTCGCCAAGTTAGGGCACGGTGGATTGAAATGCTCGGTCTCCTGTTCATCCCATCTAGCAGTTCTTCGTGTGGTAAATACAACTCTATTTTTACCATCTTTTTGGATCCTCAAAGATTCATCCTATTTACCAAAATTGGTTTCTGCCTACACAATGTTAGATCTATTCTGTCTGCATCTCATACTGCCTAGTATATTCACTTAAGCTTCATATCTAGTTAGATTCCTCACTTGTACTTATTCACGGATTCGTACAAATCTGGAACCAACTCTCAACATATAAGTGAATGTCTTCACATCATGAGGTCAATGTCTTCAAACTGATTTATCTTCAAAATCTTCTGAGAATGCATATGACCTCTTCCCCTTCCCTCGCATCTCTAATGCTGTCACAGGTACATGTTCGTGGGAGAATCCCTTGGTTCTCATAGTCTGCATTTGTTTGCAGAATTCTTATAGCTTCACATTAACTCTCCCGAAGCTAGTTCCTGTTTGTCCAGCAAGCGAAAGCCTTTGAAGCCTTTGAACATGTTGAAGCCATTCAGTTTGAAGTTCATGGCTGCAGAGAAATCAGTAAGGAAGGGTGGCAGGCAGCATCGTGGGGGAACATCAAAAAATTTGCCTGATGACCTCACAGAGCTTTACAAGACAGATCCTGAAGAGAATTATCATCAGCGCAAGACACGAATCCAATGGATTCGACGATATTGGGCTGAACAATGGTTCAAATACAAGTTTGTGACCCAAGAATATGCTGAAAAGAATGCTATCAAAAGTCCTTGGGGTGATATTCTCTATCGAGGCCTTCAACCCAAGATATTGCACAAGGTTTCTATCCTTGTATGGTCTGTGGACCTCAGCCTGAAAATGCCGACCCATCGTCATTGCTCTGGTGTCGTGACGAAAATCTCTTCAAGCGCAACTTCCACCCTAGTCCCTCTGCTCCCCGTACTGATGGCTCACGTGATGCAGAACCCAATGTCATCGGTCCCTTCTGCAACCTTGATGGCCTCATCACTCACATCTTGGTCCGAGGTGCCAAAGTGGATCATTCTGATGATAATGCTGACACTGATGAAGCCCCGGCTCCTCCTCCAAAGCCGCAGAAGCCAAAGAAGGCTAAGGCTTCAAGATCAGCTGCTCCTCCTAAAGCTTCACGTGCGAAGCCACTGGCCACTGCACCTCCTGAAGACAGTGTGCAGTCTGAAGATCTTTCACGTATCTCCAAGAAGAGAGAGAAGAAAAAGAAAATCGTCAAGCATACTGATCAGACATTGACTCCTGCTGCCATTATGCGAGAAGAGCACATTGATCTGTCCAGCGATGAAGATCTTGCAGATGATGCTCTTGAGCAACTGATCAAGAGCAAGGAAGAAGTAGAGATCTTCAATAATTTGCCTCTCTTCTATGTAGAAATCATCCATAACTTCATTGATGAGTGGTTTGACACCCCAAATCTCAGCTTTGAAGATCTGCAACTTCCCATTGGCCTCAGCGTCTCCTTCAATGGCGCCATTGCTTCTGAGCTCGCTCTTGCTCAGCGCATCGTTGAACTGAAGCACAAGATCGACTATGAGAAAGCTCGGTTCAAGAAGCATGTGGCAAGACTCAGCATGCAAGATGTCAAAAACATCAAGATCATGCTGCACGAGCTCAAAGAAGCCTTTCTCAAGAAGCGCGAAGAAGCTCAAGGCTCTCATGAGCGTATGAAGAGTCTAGCTAAGAAGTGTGTGCTAGCCTACAATGAGGCTGAGAAGCGCAAGGCTCTTGGTCGTCCTGGCATTAATCCCAGAATGGCTGCAAAGAAGAAGAAGCTATCAACTGTCCGATCTGCACCTTCAAGGCAGGAAGAACCTCGCATAGTCTTCCCGAGCAGCATGACAGGCTCGAAGCCAAAGTTCATGTCAACCGCTTCAGAACTAAAGAAGACGAGGGCTGCCGAGGCTGAAGCCAGAAAAAGGAAAAATACAGAAGTCTCTGATGCTGCTCCCTCCAAGAAGAAGCACAAAACCAAGAAGAATTGGGCTTCTCCCGCAGAGCCCTTGGTTGTTGAACCTATCTCAATGGTTCACCCTGCATCTGAACATCAAGAACAACGGATGATAGTTCATGAGCCTGCTTCCACAGAGGCTCATGAAGCTGAAGACATTCCAGCAGTTGATCCCACTGCTGCTGAAGACATTGGTCACAATGGCAATGTTGAAGATGATGAAGTTCTTCCTCAGATCGAACACAACTTGGTATCATCGCCTGTTCTCACGAACAGCAAACTCATCAGCATTGGTCGTCCTCTGACGCCAATCGCTCAGGATGCATCATGGGCTGATCACCCACAACAACAAGACTCCCCAAGTACTCCCCAACAAAAACAAGTCACACCACCTGTGCAAGCATAAGAAGAAGACTTTGAGGCCCAGCCAACTCCAACTCCAAAGGCGTCGCCAGCATTACGCAGGCTTCGCAAAGGACCAAGGCCTCAAGTCCCTCTTTCGAGCATTCCAAAAGGAGAAGTGCACCACCAACCTGTTGCACGTCAAGTCTTTCCAGAAGCCACTCCGACTGTGAACGTCTCCGTGTCTGAAGCCAAAGCTGCTGAAGACAATCCGGCTGCATCAGCCAATGACAAACAAGAAGAAGATCGTGTCCCTACTCCCCCCATTACTGAAGAAGATGTTCCTGATGTGAACATGCCAGTGTCCGACCCTCCAGCTCATCAAGTGGAGGTTGAAAATCTTGAGGCTGCCACCACCAACAGAAATGAAGCCAATGACGTAGTCATGGCTGAAGTAAATGTGGAGCCTGCACCAACCAATGTGCCAGAAGCCAATGATGCAATTGCTCCTGAAGCATCTGTTGTGCAGCCTGACACCTCAGTTGCTGCCACTGCTCATGTTCCGCCACCAAGGCCCCATAAAATTGAGCAAGCATACAGCCATGGCCAGCTAATCACTGTCAAATGGCCCATTCTGGTCCCTCTGCCTAATGCATCTAGTCCTGAGTTTGATTATCATGTTGAGCATAGGCCTCTGGTCCAGAAAGCAAAGCCAAGACTGCTAAGGTTCCCACGTACTGCCACCTCTACAGGGTCCTTCAATGCAAATGGCTTCAAAGCCCACAACACCTTCTTTGACAGCACAAAGAACCCCTACTCAAAGCCAAGAATATCATCTGATTGTTTCTGGAGCTATCAGCAGCAAAGCTATTACTCCTGCGTTCTGTATGATCAAGGGCGCATTTTCCCTCATATGCGCCTCGACACTGAAGCCATTGCTGGACTGCCATGCTTAGAAGAAGCACTTGACTGCTTTTGTGATGCAGGTCTGCTCAGCTTTGTGACAGACAAAGAACATTGGAATGAGGAACTTTTGCTTCAATTCTATGCTACTCTCCACATTCGCAGCTACAACAGGGATATAAAGACATGGGTTCTCGAGTGGATGACAGGAAATGTTCATCATGAAGCCAAAGCTCTTGACGTCATTGAGCTTATAGGCCTACCCACTCCTGGAGAGCTATACGAACCTGATTGTCAACTCCACCGCAATGCACTGGAGAGTATCTTCCATAAGCCAGAGCCTAACATGAGCCAGATGTTGAGCATGATGAAGCCTCTACCACCTGACGCTGAATACCCAACAGAGTTCTTTGTTGATGACCTTGAGTATCTGCCTCGCACAACATATCACATCATCAGGCGAACTCTATGGCCTATAAAAGGGCATTCATCAGCTGCAAAACTTGAAGGAGCCATGAAGACATTGGTCTTTTACATCCTCAATGGCATCAGCTTAAATACACAAGAATTCTTCATCCGGCAACTGGATGCGTCTGGATCTGACCTTTTTGGCCTGAAATTCTATGCTGCATGGGTCATGCACCTCATCAAGCTACACTCTACTATCAACTATCAGCCCTCTGCTCGCAATCATCTGATCTTTCTACCAGAGGTTGATATGTCAGTTGAGCCATATACCTTGAGCCTGCCAAGAAGCCTCTTTGTCTTCAAAATGCTGATCACCAAAGCTTCACTCAACCCATACAAGGAGTCCAAGCAGTAACTCGTGTCTATCCAATGGCTGGGAACACTCGTCTGCCTCATCGGGCGCAAACTTAAGCTACTGAGAGCACAATTGCCCAAAGGCCTAAGAAGCTCTCTCGCGTCCTATGTGACTAAGAACTTCTTGTCGCACTGCATCAGAAACAAGACAAGCATCACTTTTGTCTCAAGCGACAGATGCAAAGCCTCTTGGTGGACGTCAATCGCATTCGAAATCTTGCCACCAGGAATGCGTTTGTCACTCACGAAACCTGTCGGTGATCATGGAAGAGTTTGACGCTGCTTACTGGTGAAGCAGATCTTCAAGACGATGGCTTCACTGAAAGATTCAAGTTTGACTCCACTCCTCCACGGAATGCTGTCCTACATCAAACTCCATCTCTTGAAGACTCTGACTATTCTTCCTCCGCGGCAACTGTGAATGCCAAAGTGATCGATGATGAAGACGATGCTACTTCACCGCCCCCTACTTCTGCATGCATCGACACTGCACCAAGTTCGTCTGCACTGCCAAACACCAACGACAACCCTGCTGCTTCACCTACTCCTCATGGGAACGAGTAGATGCTCTATGTCTTCAAACCTTTTTGGTCCTTACTGACAAAAGGGGGAGAAGCATATGAGTTTGATAGTCTTCAAGCGGGTTCATATGGGCGGTTACTTTATATTTTGCCTCGTGCTTATAACTCTCGCTTTTGATACATTTGGTTCTTTGAGTTGTAACACTTAAACTCGATGGTCGTCTGCTACTTATTTGTGTTTCTGTGATGCGATGATAAATTCCACATGTGCGATGATAACTTCCGCACTTAGATCATTCTGCAAACGTCAATTTTTCATTATGCATGTCATTCTCTTAGTTATATCATTTCATGCATGATGAATTATCTTCATAAGTTGAAGAGGATCTCCACAAATACAACCTACCATGTGCATTTGCATTCCAAAAGCAAATTACTTATATGCACATCTTTAGGGGGAGCCTTTCCCACTTATGAAGACAATACCCTATCCTTTACAATTTCTCATACTTTATCCCCGTTGAAAACTTCAACCAGTTTTTCATCAATCACCAAAAAGGGGGAGATTGTAAGTGCATCTAGTGCCACCCCTAGTTGGTTTTGGAGTATTGACGACAAATTTGGTTGAGGGACTAATGCGTTTGTGAGAATTGCAGGATAACGCAGGTAGTGTCCCTCATTGATTCGGTTTACCTACGGAGATGACCCCTAAAAATGTATGAAGACATTGACGACAATGGTGGTATGTGAAGATATTCATATTGAATACTATGACATGAGAAGACATTGAGTGAAGACCATGGAGCGCGAAGACTATGTCGTTACGCTGTTCTTTTTTCTTCTTTGTTGAGTCATAGGAACCACTGTACTGTTAAGTGGGGTCCAAGTGAACTAAGTTAGGATGACTGAAGTGATGCTCAACTCAAATCCTATGTCTCCGAGCGAAGACAATGAGAGCAAATCTTATCCAGAGCTGGATGAGTCAGCTTTGCTTGTAGCCCAAGTAAAGTTGCCGTGTGTGTTTGAAATCTGACCGTTGGAACACATGTCGGTTCCTTAGTGAACCAGGGTCATTTCAGACATATCAGGTCGCGTTGCCTAGTGGCTAGAAATAGCCCCCCCCCTACACCATAAATTGGTGGCTGCTCAGAGTTATTGCACGACTTTTGTCGTTTGAGAGCAACCCACCTCGAAGCCTTTGAGAGAGAGAAAAATCCTTGCGAGTACAAAGCCCAAACACCCAGAGCCAAAGAGTGTTATGCATCACTGAAGTCTTTCTGCCTGTGTGACCTGAAGACTTATTACACTTGAGGACTGTGAACCCTCTAGCCGGTTAGGTGTCGCGTTCTGAGCATCCAAGAGTCATTGTGGATCGCCGGTGAACGAAGTCTGTGAAGGTTCGGAAGTCTACCTTGAAGACTTACCAGAGTGATTGGGCGAGGACTGTGTGTCCTTAGCTCAAGGGGAATAAGGTGAAGACATGGTCTTCTGAGTTAAATCTCAGCCTCCCTAACCAGACGTACAGTTGTCACAGCAACTTGAACTGGTCCAACAAATCCTGTGTCTTCAACAAGTGACTGGTTCTATCTCTTACTCTCCTTACTGTTAGTCTTCATGAAGTCATTGCCTGATTGCCATGCCTGTCTGACTTCACTGTGTGACTACTTGTTTTGATTGGCTTCATACTATCTTCCATCCTGATCCTTACTACTGAGCTCCTATTAGTCTTGTACTTTCACATTACTGCATACTTGACTATGGTTTGCTTGTTGTAGTTTATCTTCCGCTGCATATCAATTAGGTCATTTCTATTGTTTGTCTTCGAAACATCCACTTTTTGAAGACTTTCATAAAAATTGCCTATTCACCCCCCCTCTAGTCGATAACTAGCACTTTCAAGGGTTTTTGCCTAGAATTGGACAAAGGGGTGGACTATATATAGCAAGTGGTGTAGGGTGAGAGCTTATCCGTTCCTTCGATCGTAATCAAATGGCCTGGGATAAATGGATTAGGTAGTCCAAACAGTGAAATGAAGATGTTTTAGGGATGTTTAGGGATGATCCAATGGTGATGACTGAGCGGGTAGGGTTCAGGGAAGTTTGAGATGCGCGGGAGGGGTGTCTGCACTAGGAAAAGAGGGGTTAGGCGGTCGCTGTCAAGTGTGGGGTTGGACTGAGAATGGTCAACGAAGACAAGCAGTCTAACAACAGATCAACGGAGACAAAGATAGAATCGACAACTACGAACGATTATGAGATTTATGAAAACATGCAGATGCAATACTCATGTTGACACGATGAAATGCAACAAAGAAAAAAATCACCCGGCGAAACTCGGAATAGCTGGAAGTCTTCTAGAGTGTCGGTCTGGGGGCGTCACAACTCTCCCGCACTAACAGAGGATCTCGACCCGAGATCCTTGGGGTGGCACCGGAGAGAAGCTGAAAAGGAAGAGGTAAAACAAAGTTGCTTCTTTGACAAACGAGTGAAACCACGAACCTTGAGAGCCTGAACAAATTGAAAGAAAGAATACAATGGAGATTAATGAGATTGCAAGCAGTTTGTTAGCAAAGAGGAATAAGGAATACGATGAGAACCAAGAGCTTAAGGGACAAGATAGACTTTGAACCCACTTTGGTTGAAGAGAAGCAAGGAAAGAAGAATTTGGCATCACTCCGACTAAAAAGAGGGGCAATACATGATAAGATAAAAGGAACTTGGATATAGGACAAAACACACCTGTTGAATGGAAAAGCAAGGAAAGAACATGATCCTGAGAAAACACGATGATTGGTCGAAGAGAGCAACATCACAATGCCTCTGGAATGAAAGAATAGAAGCTAGATTGTTGGGATAATGGGATGGAGAGGAAAATGACAACTTGTACTAGAAATGAATTTTGAAAAGCATCCTTACGAAGAAGGGTTGAACGAAGTTGTTGAAAAAAAATCAACAACAAAAGTATAAGCTTGATGTGGGCTTATGGAAAACATCTCAAAACTAGAGGTGAAATTCTGCCACTAACATAATCAATTAATTTGATTGGGAGCACCAAAGAGATGAGGAACTTCTTCCACCAAAATGATAAGGAGATAACTTGGATCATTGGTAAGCACAAAAATAGCAACATTCCTAAGGGAAGGCTTTAGGTGAAATATAACCCAATATAATACCAATGAAGGAATTGTTGGGTTGAAAAGATCTCGTGAACGAATTGAAAATGATGGGTTTAAAATATCTCATTCCTGACAACTTGTGAATAATGAAACACGAAGGAAATTGTCAAGAGTGACATAACACCACCTCAAAAGATAAGGTGGAAAGAATTGCATTTCGGAATGCACGATGAAGAATGCTTGAACTCCTCCAACAAGAAACTGGAAGAACACTTCGAGAATGAATTAAATCCTTGATGAACCACCATGAAGAACCTCTTGGAAGATCTAAGAAAAAGAAATGATTATGGAGAAGAATTGGAGGTTGGAGAGAACTAGAATTGAAGCCTTGCAATGATTTAGACAGAACCTCATGACGATATAATTGAGAGAGCTTGGAACTCCAGAAAAAGTAAGATGCACTTAGGATTTAGCATTTATTAATCATGAAAAAACTCTGAGAAAAGGAATTAATCACTTGGATGGGACATAATAAGAATTATGTCATGCTTACCCTTCATCAACTTAAATTGATGTCAAGTACTGGATTGGCATACCACTTATTCTCGTTGAGAAGGATTAAGGAGAGATATATCACAAACTTGGGAAAATCTTCAACGTACCACCAGTATGATTCCGGAAAGAATGAATGAATTGATATGATAATAAAGGAATAGTAATGTTAAATGAACCACTGTAAGAGTTAGAAATAACAAACGAAGATACTTGAGGAATTTTAGATATGAGAGCACGAAGAGATCACAAGCTGACTAGAGAATACTTGAATAAAGCACCGAAAGAATATGGAGACGAACAAAGCGGCATGAATTACGAAGAATTGTGGAAATGAAATTGAAAGAAGAGAATGAAGAAATCTTCTAAAATGATGGCCTTCGGATGATCGAAAATGGAAAGAACTCATGAAATGCTTCGGATGGGTGAAAAGAATTCTCACAATCGAAATTTTTATGAGAGGATGGCATAAAGCTAGAACCATGAATCTTCAAGAGAATGGACAAGATTTAAGAGAAACTCTTCTTTGGTCTTCAAAATCTGAGAATAACGACGAGACACACCACCATGAATTGTTGAGGCACTCCAGAATGAAGAATAGAAAGGTTGAACCAACGATGAAAAGAATTTGAAAGCAATCTTGGAGGAGGCATTTGACTGATGAAATTCATTCTTACGTCAAATTTTGTAATGAATTTGAGAATAACTCCGGAAAAATTAGAAGAGTCAGGTAAGATCCTGGGAAAAGACCTGTGAGTTAGGTCCATACGGAGGAACACCGTTGAAGTGATTTTTTTAAAAGGAGAGACTGCGCCGGTTGTATTAAGTGGTTTGAATGAGATAACAACCTGGAAATAGCTAGCTTGAACGGATTAAGAATGGAATCATGAATCTTCTAAGGTATCTTCGCACTCGGAAACAAATGAATATCAAGAAGTGAACGATTAAGAGGTGCACCGGCATGGGAAAGCATTTGAATAAGGGAATGGGGTATGATCAACATTGAAGCTTGAATTTAGTCCACAAGAGAAGAAAAAAACAAAGAATGTTGAACTTGAGACTTCCTTGGCAACTTCACGAGGAATCACCGGGTACGAACATTGAAGGGAAAAAATTGGATAGACTTCTCATGAATAAAATGGACACTTGATTGACAGTTTTGACCTGTTCAAGAAGAAGGGTGGAAGGCTGGAAAAATAAAGACAACTTGGGACGGACGAAACAAACACCGTTGTGAAGAACTGAGAAATGATCAAGCAAATTTTGAAAGGATGGGATTAACTGGAAGAGAAGCACACCGGTTGGAAAAGAATTTACATGACAATCTTGATGATCAAGAAGGATTAGCACTCCCATAGAAATATGAGAACACCACTTAGGAAAGGTATGGATCAACACTTGACATCGAAGTAACTTGAATACCATAACTCAAAACAAAATAAAGGATTTGGCTTGTGGAATAAGCCGGAAACAAACATATGATAGAGATTTCACCCAAAGTGTTCGCGATGAGGCCCCATGGGCACGACGTACAGCGGACATCATGAATGACAAATGAGACATCCTCGAATAAGCATAGCCAAGGTTTCTTTAAGACGCCTAGCGACCACTGTAAATAGACCATGAAAAATGAACCACTAGATGTTGGACCCCAATCTCAAATCATACATCTGTGGAAAAGAAATCCTGGGTAACTACTTGAATTCCCACCTATGAACTCCCGAAATTTCTTGGTTATGCAATATGGTGTTGGGGATACAGTGAGGCACAAATATCTCACATGACTATCATATCCTACACTCCAATTGTATCCATCCGTCAACACATAACCAAGAAAACCTCAGAAATTGTGTACCTCAGACCTTTGAAAACATCTGATATACTAGATGTGGCAATACATCTGATCGCTCTCCCTAGTACTGGGTGTCGTCAAACTACTCTCACCACAAAGATTATAGAAGTGTTTTCGATGTCGGTGACCTATGGTATTCCAGAACTGAAACGATAAACACTGTGACGAAAACACCTTGGAGCTTAACTCCTCGGGACAGTGCCACAACCCCTAAATGTCAGGAGGCACCAAGACAGAATTCCCATCACAATGATATCGGTCCGATTTCAAGATACCCGCGTGATCCTAAAAAATTGAGTGAAAACGAGGAGAGTGAAGTCAAAACATCTACGTCACGAGTCCTCACCAGAGCGACGAAGGGGCTGAGGAGTAAAAAGAATTCATACTCTCCCATATAACTAGACCCAAAATAGTTTTCTTCTAGACTCAACAACGGCAGTGGTACGATCAATCAAGGGTCTCCTAAGGTCGTTAAGGCTCTGATACCAACCTGTAGCGCCCAAGATGCGATTCTATCCCAATCATGTGAAGAATTCATGATTCGGGCACAATCACATTTCGAGCGCATAGCAAGGTGGATATCATTACAACATACCATGTACTGAATAGATGGGAATACGAGATAAAGGCATACACTCGCCACAAGCTACAACATTCATACAACAATACATCAATACATAGCATTCATCATGCAAAAGAGCAGGATCTGACTACGGATGAAATCAAATAAAAAAGACGAACGTCATCCACCCTGCTAGACCAGGCTCCCGACCTAGAATCTATATCCCTTGATCAAAGAAGAAGCATAAGAAGAACTCCAAACAAGAAAGCATCACACTCGCGTCAGATCATCGCATTACCTCTACCTGCAACTGTTGTTGTAGTAATCTGTGAGCCATGAGGACTCGGCAATCCCATTACCATGGGTATCAAGATTAGCAAAGCTTAATGCGCAAGGAATGGATAAGTGGTGTGGTTGCATCAAGCGACTAAGCATTCTATGGTGGCTAACTTACGAGTACAAGAATAAGATGAGAAACTGCGCAAATGGTTGCAAACTAGTAATGATCAAGAAGTGATCCTGAACTACTTACGTTCAAACATAACCACACCATGTTGTCTTCCAGAACTTCATCGAAAACAGACCATCACGGTTACGCACACGATTGATGTATTTTAAAGCTAATCTGGTGTCAAGTTCTCTACAACCGGATATTAAAATTCCCATCTGCCACATAACCGTGGGCATGGCTCTCGAAAGTTTAAACACTGCAGGGGTGTCCCAACTTAGCCCATGACAAGTTCATGATCCGCGAAGACAATCTTCCATCGCGGGACATCCGATCAGACTCTGTATCCCGGCGCACAAGACATTTCGACAATGGTAAACCAAAACTAGCAAGACCTCCCGACGTGCTGACAACTTGATAGTAGCCGCACGTATCTCGTGTCAGGCCACGGCAGATGAGCTATGCGTATAGGTGCCAAAATAACCCAGGTTGCCCCGGGGCTGCCCCTGCACAGTGCTCTAGTTTGGACCAACACTCATGAGGAGCACTGGCCCGAGGGTTGAGTAAGTCCTCGGGGTCCGGAAAGTCCCTATGCAAGTTTTAGTTGTTATTAGGCAAATGGTAAAACCAATGTTGGGCCTTGCTGGAAGAGTTTTATTCAAAGGGAACTGTCAAGAGGGTCCCATAAACCCAAATCATTTTAGCGACGCAAAATCAAGGAACATAACACCCGTATGACGGAAACTAGGGCGGCAAGAGTGGAACAAAACACCAGGCAAAAGGCCGAGCCTTCCACACTTTACCAAGTATATAAATGCATTAATTAGATAAGAGATATTGTGATATCCCAAAATATCCATGATATCCATGTCCCAACATGGAACAACCTGCAACTGCACCTGCAACTAGCAACGCTATAAGAGGGGCTGAGCAAAGCAGTAACATAGCCAAACAACGGTTTGCAAGGATGGTGGAAAAGGTTAGAGGTTGTTTCATGCCGTATTGGGAGGCTTGATAGACAAGTGGTAGGAAGCGTGACATAGCGATAGCATCGAGAGAACTAGCATAGCAAAGATAGTAGTGAGATCCAAGGTGATGGTCATCTTGCTTGAAGTCCCGCTAGAAAGAACACCGAGTCCATGAAGTAGACGAAGCAATGTAGTCGAATGGATCCTCACAACCGCAACATAATCGGAACTATCGAGAAGAAGCACAACCGAAAAGAAGCAAACAACATGGTAAACAAACATCACATAAACATGGCATGATGCACAAACAAGCATGATGCATGCCCGGTTTCAATATGCATGGCATGGCAAAGCATTACAAGAAATATGTCAACTTGTGACCACCACTATTGGTCATTGAATGGTCACTGTTTTCAATTTGTGACCTTTTTGTGACAAAAAAACATAAGGTCAAAAGCTGGCCATCGTTAACTGACTATAGCGACCTTTCTTCTGGAATGGTCATAGACATTTATGACCAAAATATGTCTACTGGGGCGTTTTGGTCACTCGCAGCCTCCCCAGGCCACATAGGCATCCGACGAGGCAATCTGATGTGGCACAAGAATCAGCCCGGTCCAATTCGATTTTCTACATGGGTCAAGCCCAACAATTCGGCCTATTTGTGTTTTTTCTCATATTAATTTTGGCTAGGTAGATGGGCCAAGCCCAACAATTAAGCCTTCTCATTTTGGGGCCGTGGCCTTTTCTGCTAGAAAGTTTTAGTTTTTTTTCAAATGGGTCCCAGATGTCAGGTTCAGGTTCGTGGGTCCCAGATGTCAGGTTCAGGTATGTGGGTCCCAGCTAGCAAGTTCATATTCTTCATATTTCAATTTAGCAGTAAATAAATAACCAGTATTTTAATTGGCACAAACAAAAACACACATAATACTCCAAATATTATCAACCAGATTCAGTACAGAGCTCCTATTGTACAAATAACATATACTTTACAAGCTCTACACATAATAAGCTCTAACATATACAAGCTCTACACGTGATACTCCAAACATTCCCCAGAAGCTCTACAAGTATGGCAATCACAGTTACAAGCTCCACATGTGGTACAGTTACAAGCTATGTTCTTCAGCATGGAGCTCCTTTGATAACAATCACAAACTAGGCACCTACTCCTGTCAGGACTGGGCCAACAGAACGGTGATATGCCTTCCACGGTCAACCTGATAAATGAATCAACAAAGAAGAATTAGGAAAACTGGAGCCAATATAGCAAGAAGAGACCATTCAAAAAATAACAACTATTTATAGAATGACGACACAAATTCAGCTAGTACCATGATTTTTGCTCTCTAGCTAGAATTCAGCATGGGGTCAGATCTCCAGCTAAAATAACAACTACTTAACAAGGTAATTCAGGGTCAGTACAATTCCTTCTCTTCTTCCACCTGGAAAAGCACGATCGAAAAGCGGCCAATCAGATAAAGAATACCGAAAGTGAGTTTCCAAATATCTGGACATGCATGCATGCATGCACCAAAAGAGAGCTCACATATTGGAGTATGTCACTACCAAATAAGGTAGTAGATATATATGCTCAATTTTTGTTGGACGAAAAAGCATAAAATCATGAGCAATTGCAGATGAACAAAAATATATAGATCTCGAGCTAGCTAGCTGATGCTAGTAACACTCCACCTAGTTAGCTAGCTAGCTACTTCCAGTGAAGTAAACATGCAATGTTGTGTGACAGAAAAAGGAAAGTTCTATGCATGCACACCCAGGTGACAGGGGGTGATCTCCTGCAGCTTTTTTTCTGTCAAAAGCGTAACAGAAAACCCAGAGATAAGAACCACCACTCGTACTGGCTACTAGCAACAGCTGGCAAGTAAATGTGGGCGAGGATTAAATTTAACGAAAAAAGCTAACGATTTCTAATTAACGTGCATGTGCAGGAGCTAATTAACCAAAGGAAATAAGTGGAATAATCCTACAATTAACCTGCTGATGGGAAACAAATTCTACTATATCGGAAGAAGATCGGCTACACATCACACTTGGACGATGATCGATGCAATGCAATTAGGAAGAAAATCAATAAATCGAGAAGGATTAGATCCAAGGCACTTATTACAAAGGTATGCTGTGCATAAACCTGTGATTGGAATTTGGAGCACAGGGATCGGATTTAACAGCTCCAGATCTACCGCGCGCAAACAAAGCACATCATGCATGCTGAAATAGCAACTACTTAACAAGGTAATCTAGGGTCAGAGCAAATTGGAGATGCAAGGGGTCATTTGCAGAAGCACCCAACAGTTTAATTGAAGCAAATTGGAGATGACTGGGTGGTCAAATGATCATACCATGACAGTATATAGAAACCATTGAAGCACATCATGCATGCTGAAAGATCGTAACATGGTTGAATTTTAATTGAAGCACATCATGGAAATTTTAATTGAATTCAGTTAAATTTGTGCTACTGCTCCTGTTATATGCTTTTTTATTTGAGATAACAGTACATAAATCATCAGACCAGATATTGATTATATGCTTTCAATGAATGTAAATACATATATGAAGTTTCAGTTATACTTCAAAAATAATAATTAATCTAATGAATTATACGCTCAATAACAACCAACATAAGCATAGTCAATTATGTATGACAAACTAAAATAGTATCTGTTGAAAATGTGTAGTGGAGAAGAGGGGTCAGTGACGAGAACTCCTCTCCCGATGGCAAAATAGGGCCACCCGCTAAGCCGTATTGTTCTAATCCGGCGGTGCCTGCAGAAAGATAGAGAGAGATTGAGCGAGTCAAACAAAGAGAGGGGGCAGGTCCAATATACAAGTTATCATGGTCTATTAGCATTCGCAACAGACTAAATCATGCACCCTGGTATGAGAAAAATGCTTTACCATTTTTGTTAATAAATATGCATCATGTTTGGGTACTGGTCATGCTATTGAAGCTGATCATTGCGACTAACACCAGCACGGTGCTGACGGAGATACTGCTAGTACCGACATGCACACAACACAAGACAAATACCAAGCATCCAACATCAGTGTCTTATCTCCTCTAAAAGTGCAACCTTATTTTGCATCTACACTAGCCCCTAATCATCCAACAATTTACAGTAATTTGAGGAGTATTTGCTAGGATCATAATGACAATTTTAGATTAAATTGCAATGTTTGTCATCCACAGTTGTATGGTTCTATCTAGGATTACATAAAAACAAAGAAAACAGGGAGCTACCCAGCATCCACGACTATATAACATACTGGCATTAGTGTTGACTTAACCAGGTATAAGATTTTTTCCCTATAAACCAACCAAGTATAGTATGACACCAATAAAGGTGGAACAAGATCAATTGACAGTTACTTCCCATTCTTAAGCTTCTCATTATGGATTATGCATCATTGGACTCAACCTACATCCCTGAGTGAAAACACATAAACCAAGATCTTCAACAACAATGGTATCACCATCTTATCCTAAGAAATCGTATTTCAGTAGAGGTGTATGTGTTTATTAACGTGACTTGGCACACCATATATGCAAATCAACCAGAATTACCTGCCCCTGGTGGCGCTGGAGATGGATGCTTCTGCTACTGGCCTTCATCGCCCCTGACGCTGCTGCTCATGGACGGAAACCGCATCGCGTCAGGGAGGAGGATGGAAGGGAATACAATGGAAGAAGAAATCGAAAAGGAGAGGAGAGGAGAGGGGGCTGACCGTCGGGGTTCTCCATGGCGTCGGCGTCGGGGCAACCTTCCCGTCCATGCCATGGCGGCCCGGAGCGCGAGCAACGACGACGTGCTGGATGGATCTGGTAGCGAGAGGAGACGAGGTGAGGAAGAGAGGATCTGGTAGGGATAGGAGACGAGGTGAGGAAGAGAGGGGACCAACCTTAGTTGCCAGAGACACGCAGATGATGCGGTGGACCAAACCCTATCCACGGGAGACGGTCGCGCGTGGCCGCTGGAGCACGCGAGCACCCGATCTGGGCGGAGCGCGAGGCCGCCGCCACCCCTCCCCCGCTGTAGGGCCGGGTGCGGGTCACCTCCCATGAAAGGAGACAGAGACGGAGACGGCCCAGACATGGATGGGACTCGGACGCACGGCTGATGTGGTTGTCGAGGCTGGTGCAGAGATGGGGTGGTTCGCCGGGATTCGTGGCGTGGTGGAGGCGCCATGAGGAGGGGAGGAGGAGAGGGCGAGGGAAGGAGGGAGCCGCCGCCAGCGATAGGATGCGAGAGAGAGGGAGGCGGTGTCGATCTGGATCGGGGAGACAGAGAGAGGGAGGCTGCGTTGATCTGGATCGGGGAGAGAGAGAGGGGGAGGCGGCGGGTGGGAGGGAGAGGGGGAGGGGGAGGAGAGGTGACTGAGGTAGGGTTTGGTGCGGTGGGTTTCTTCAGATGGATAGACGGTTGGATTGCTAGCAATGGATGGATGGATGTCTGCCATGTCATCGATCCATGTGACAGATGGTTCCACCAATCACAATCTAGCATATGTAATTGTGCTTTTTCTCCTTTTGTTTCTTTTATATTTTTTACCCTCTTATTTCGTGTAAACACTCAACATATGAGCCTCATGTTTTATGTTTAAATGACCTAATATTGTGCACATATGTGTATCTTAGGATTTCAAGCAATGATGATTTTGTGGTCTTCATTTGCATTGCACACAAAAATCAATTTTCCATTTATTCGAGTACCTGAAATGAGTTTTTTTGTGAAGGACCTACCATATATTTGTTGCAAAATTGGACCAAATCAATTTTCTAAAATACTAGGCCATATTTAATGCACAATTCACCAAATGGTTGGGTGTAAAAAGTTTTGACCCACCTCTGGTGAAAAAGACAAATTCCCGCCGATTTAGTAGGAAGTGGGTCAAATTTGAACTGTAGCTACCTCGTAGTTTGCTCTTTATTTTTTCCAAAAATCATTTCTAGGTACATAAGTATCTATTTAATCATAGAAACACAAAAAAATTCCAAGATTCAACCACTAGCTAGGAACGGTCATTCCCACCATTTTGACCACATTTTGAAACGGGCATAAAAAATCAAAAAAATCAAAAATTGGAAAACCTCCGCATTGTGTCATTATATGTGACCAAGTTTCCAGAAAAAATAATAAACTTGTAATACGGTAATTATTTTAAAAAAGTGTTCTCAGAAATGAGCTATCATGTGTGAAGATTCATGGCTTTCAAGCCAAATGACCAATCTTATGGCCACATTCTTGTCATAGTTTGTTCAAATGACCTCATATCATGCACAAGGGCGCATCTTGGAATGACAAACAATGTTGCCTAAGGAAGTTTTCATTTTGTTTGCACGAAAAAATCATTTTCCATTTTTTCGAGTGCCCAAAATGAGTTTTTTTGTGAAGGACCTACCATATATTTGTTGTAAAATTGTACCTAATCAATTTTATAAAATACTAGGCCATATATAATGCACAATTGACAAAATGGTTGGGTGTCAAAAGTTTTGATCTACCTCTGGTGAAAAAGACAAATTCCTGCTGATTCAGTAGGAAGCGGTTCAAATTTGAACTGCAGCTGCCTCATAGTTTGCTATTTATTTTTTCCAAAAATCATTTCTAGTTACATAAGTACCTATTTAATCATAAATACATGGTTTGGTGG
Source organism: Triticum dicoccoides (assembly GCF_002162155.2). Taxonomy (NCBI): domain Eukaryota; kingdom Viridiplantae; phylum Streptophyta; class Magnoliopsida; order Poales; family Poaceae; genus Triticum; species Triticum dicoccoides. The sequence continues at coordinate 391,017,352 of NC_041391.1, forward strand.
TGATACGTCGAGGTTTGGACGGTGGCCGAGGGCCCCAACTCTAGAGCGCGTAAACTCGCATGCCCGCCGCGTGGTCACCGCGTAACCGTGGCGTTGCCATGTGTCCTGGGCGGCCTAGGCATGTCTAGTGGGTTGGGCACTCCCCAGGTAGGTGCTAGGAAGAAAATAAGAAACATAAGATTCTCATGAGGAGACCCATCGATGCTCAAACATGAATAAGCAGCCAAGTGTTTGATTAGCGGTACGGGAAATGCACATGGCTAATGTGCGTGAGCTCTGGCTGAGGATGTCAGTTACTAAGAAGACCGTCTTCACAAATTTCAGCTCAAAAGGAGGACCCTAGGTGGTACTTGCTTTGCAAAGTACCACATTGGACATAAATACGAATGTTGAAGCTAGGCTCAAAGTAATGAATGGATAGAGCTGGCATTTGGTGGAAGATGGTTATTTGGACATGGGAAAGCACTGTAGAAAATGGATACTATTTGGACATGCCAAAGTGGTACTTCCTTCACAAAGTGCTGCTCTGAACAGAATAGGAAAATGAATATTGTTGAGTTATTTTTGAACTAGGCAAGGAATGTTTTTGACATATTTGATGAAGATATGATCGAAACAATTTATGAGAATTTTTTGGGAATTTTTGGAATAACAGAAATATAGGTTGCTTCACAACCTAGGGAAAAATTGACACATGGACATGACACATAGGCAAAACTTATGAGATGGCGCCTAGTCATCACAACCCACCACAATCTACAAGGTTGTCACCATCTATATTGGTCGTTAACAACTAGAAATAAGGCAGCGGACCAGCACTATTTGCTTTATGACCATTTCGTGTAAGGAAATTACGACCTTTCTAACCAAAATGGTCGCAATGGTTTAGGGTTTGGAGCACGCCAAACAACTTTTGACCAATTGGTCTCAAATGGTCATAGATCTATGACCAATTCTTCCAGGGTCACTAACAGAAGGTCACTAGTTGACATATTTCTTGTAGTGAAGTGCAACAACCAATACTACAAATTAAGTGGATCTCAATATGCAACGAGTTGCATATTGACGAAACACCACATTCAATCATTAGTTCACTGTCATTTATGAACAAGACAAGATTAAATATTGGTTAACATGGCAAGAGGTGAAGCATAATGAATCTACCTATCTAGGCAAGTTTAAATGAGGCCGGAAACAACAAACAACAATTTCAGAAAATCCCCATGTGCATATTCCAATTTGGTACTGTTCCTCCCTAAACCATATGTTAGAGTTGTTAAACCTGCAAAGTAAGTGTATCAAGTTAATCTATGCATTTTCCTACACCAAAACAATATAAAGTTTATTAAATTCAGAGCTACGGTTATTTAGTTACGAAATTAATCATTTATGCAAACTAATTCAAACAACAAGTTTAAACATTTTAAATAGGGATGGAAGTGGAAAATTACTAATCTACATAATATTCCAAGCATTTTACATATATAAATTATTTACATATGATGCATGGTTCTGGAGTTATTAAATGCATGATCTAGAGGGGCTTTTCTGTAAAAGAGTAATTCCTGGAAATTACTAAATTCGTCCGGCAGAAAAAAAAACAGTGAACGGCCAAAACAGAGGCAGCCTGGGCCTTCTCACGATGGCACTTGGGCCAGCTGGACCCAGCGCGGTTCGGCCAGTGGATAACTATGTATTCACAACAATCATACTATTGCTCTGTTTATTGCTCTTTTTCAATGTGTGTTTATACGCTTTCCATTCTATATATGTAACAGATAGATTCAAATTAGTATACAAAAACAGATAGAAATGGAATTCATAATATATATAATTAACTATTCATTAGTTTATCACAGAATATATATAATATCATCACATATACGTGATGATACTTAACTACTAGGTACAATGCATAAAATTGAAAACGAACAATAGTAAAACTTATAATCCCTCCTGGGGCCATTATTCCGGCAGCCCCTCGCCAATAGCTCGCTGGTGCGCGGCGTCCTCCCATAGCGGAGGCAGTACTCCGCCTCCCTGCCTCGCAGCGCTTGACGTGCCGATCTGCCTCTTGTAGGCGGACGCGCGCGAACGATCTTGCCATTTCATTGGGCGCCCACCGGAGCTCCTCGTTGGTGGCACGCAGGAGCTTATCGGCCCAGCTCCACGCAGCGACGAGGCGCCAAGCGCCTCAAGCCATCCTCGCAAAATACCCGTCTTCGTACAGCTCCTCTGCACGACGACGCGCCCGCCCCCAAAGCTCCGCCGCCTCCTTTTTCCAGTCGGCATGACGAGCTTCACGGGCCACCTGGTACCTGGCATCCTCGTCCGCCATCTCCTTCTTGAAAGCCACTTGCCTGGCTTTCTCAGCCGGCGGGAGCGACTTCCAAAGACAACGGTCGTACTAGCCCCAAAACCAATCCAAAGTTAGCGGGTCCGGCGCAACCTCGTCCGGCGGCGCGTAGGTGTCCTCGTCGCTGCTCTTCGAGTGAGTGTCCTCGGGGGGTGGCAACTCCTCGTCGGCGCGTGGGCAGACCGCGGCGCCATGGCAGAGATTTGAGAGAAAGAGAGAGAGAGAGAGAGAGAGAGAGAGAGAGAGAGAGAGAGAGAGAGAGTGAGCAAGGGGAGGATCTAGATGAGAATGCAGGCGGGACGATGTGAGGAAGGTAGTATTTATTGGCGGCCCGAAACTAGGTCGACGGGAACAGTACACACGCCTGTCGCTAGAATTTACGAGTAATGTAGTGTGAATTACACACGATTCCCGCAGCAAAATCCATGTGTGAACATAATAGCTGACGGTTCCCAATATAGAACCGTGTCTTAATAAAGCCCGCCACTCACCTTCCAAACCTCGACACGTGAAATAGAGTGGCAATCGTGTGGGGCCGATTGTCTTGACAGATTTTACATTTTCTTTTCTAAACACCAGATATTTACATCGTCTGATGACTTTTTAACTCGCACAGAAGTACACAAATATGATTTTTCAAACCGTTATGGTTAGCCGTTGCATGTAGATGCACTTGAAATTTGAATTATTGTCATTAAATGGCTTGAAATCACTTAAATGTCTTCAAAAGGTCAAATGACCCTTGAAAATTTTCAACTTTTCACATGATAGTTGTATTAGTGCATGTTACACGGAGAAAAAAACTGAAGGCTGTAAGAGGAAGCTATCTGCCGTTCGTCATCACACATGCATTGTTCCCTTTTTGGAACCATGAGCCTTCTAGTGATTTGCTCTGGTTTGTGAGGGGTGCGCGTGTCCAAACTTTCGAAAAACAAGCCAATTTTTTACAACATCATCTTGGTTGCATGACATTACATCAAGCAAGGTTTCATGTTTTTCTAATCATTTTTAAATTTTTTTGAATTAAAATGCCATAGCACTCCATGCATGTGTCCATGCCGTGAGACCAATATGTTTGAAAATTCCTTCTAATTTATTGCACATGGAATTAACTCGCACACAAGTACACAAATATCATTTTTCAAACCGATATGGTTACCCGTTGCATATACATCTAGTTAAAATTTGAATTACGGTCATTAAACGGCTAGGAAATCACTTAAATATCTTCAAAAGGTCAAATCGCCCCTGAAATTTTCCAAATTTTCACATGACAGTTTGTATCAGTGCATGTTACACGTAGAACAATTTTGAACGCCGTAAGAGGAAGCTATCTGTCATTTTTCATCAAACATGCATTGTTCCCTCTCGGAACCACGAGCCTTCTAGTGAGTTGCTCAGGTTTGTGAGGGGTAAGTGTCCGAACTTTCGTCGAACATGCCAATTTTTGTACCACATCATCTTGCTGGCATGACATAACATCAAGTAAGGTTTGATGTTTTCCTGATCATTTTTTAATATTTTGGAATTAAAATGCCATGGCATGCCATGCATGTGTCCATGTCGTGAGACCAATATGTTTGAAAATTACTTCTAATTTACTACACATGGAATTAACTCACACACAAGTACACAAATATGATTTTTCAAATAGTTATGGTTAGCTGTTGCATGTACATATAGTTCAAATTTTAATTACGGTCATTGAATGGCTAGCAAATCAATTAAATGTCTTCAAAAGTTCAAATGACCCCTGAAATTTTCCAAATTTTCACATGAAAGTTTGTATCAGTGCACATCACACATGGAAAAAATTTGAAGGCCGTAAGAGGAAGCAATATGCCATTCGTGATCAAACAGGCTTTGTTCCCTCTCGGAACCACGAGCCTTCTTGTGAGTTGCTCCGGTTTGTGAGGTGTGTGTGTCCAAACTTTCGCCAAGCAAACCAATTTTTGTACCACATCATCTTGGTGGCATGACATTACATCAACCAAGGTTTTATGTTTTTCTGATCATTTTTTATTTTTTGGAATAAAAATGCCATGGCACTCCATGCATGTACATGTGTCCATTCCATGAGACCAATATATTTGAAAATTCCTTCTAATTTACTGCACATGGAATTAACTCGCACACAAGTACACAAATATTACTTTTCAAACCATTATGGTTAGTTGTTGCATGTACATCTAGTTCAAATTTGAATTAGGGTCATTAAATGGCTCGGAAATGGCTTAAATGTCTTTAAAAGGTCAAATGACCCCTGAAATTTTCCAAATTTTCACATGACAGTTTGTATCAGTGCACATTACACCCAGAAATTTTTTGAAGGCCGTAAGACGAAGCTATCTGCCAATCGTCATCAAACATGCATTGTTCCCTCTCGGAACCACGAGCCTTCTAGTGAGTTGCTCCGGTTTGTGAGGGTTGTGTGTCCAAACTTTCGTCAAACAGGCCAAATTTTGTACCAGATCATCTTAGTGGCATGACATTACATCAACCAAGGTTTCATGTTTTTCTGATGATTTTTGATTTTTTTGGAAATAAAATGCCATGGCACGCAATGCATGTGTCCATTCCGTGAGACCAATATGTTTGAAAATTCCTTCTAATTTATTGCACATGGAATTAACTCGCACACAAGTACTCAAATATGATTTTTCAAACCGTTATGGTTAGTCGTTGCATGTACATCTAGTTCAAATTTGAATTACGATCATTAAATGGCTAGGAAATCACTTAAATTTCTTCAACAGGTCAAATCACCCCTGAAATTTTCCAAATTTTCACATGACAGTTTGTATCAGTGCACATTACACGTAGAAAAATTTTGAAGGCCATAAGAGGAAGCTATCTGCCGTTCGTCATCAAACATGCATTGTTCCCTTTCGGAACCGCAAGCCTTCTAGTAAGTTGCTCCGGTTTGTGAGGGGTGTGCATCCAAAGTTTCGTCAAACGGGCCTATTTTTGTACAACATCATCTTGGTGGCATCACATAACATCAAGCAAGGTTTCATGTTTTCCTGATCATTTTTTAATATTTAGGAATTAAAATGCCATGGCACGACAGGCATGTGTCCATGCCGTGAGACCAATATGTTTGAAAATAACTTCTAATTTACTTCACATGGAATTAACTCGCACACAAGTACACAAATATGATTTTTTATCATTATGGTTAGCTGTTGCATGTACATCTAGTTCAAATTTGAATTACGGTCATTAAATGTCTAGGAAATCACTTAAATGTCTTCAAAAGTTTAAATGACCCTTGAATTTTTCCAAATTTTCACATGACAGTTTGTATCAGTGCACATTACACATAGAAAAAAATATGAAGGCCATAAGAGGAAGCTATATGGCATTCGTCATCAAACATGCATTGTTCCCTCTTGGAACCAGGAGCCTTCTAGTGAGTTCCTCTGGTTTGTGAGGGGTGTGTGTGCAAACTTTAGTCAAGCAAACCAATTTTTGTACCACATCATCTTGGTAGCATGACATTACTTCAACCAAGGTTTTATGGTTTTCTAATCATTTTTTATTTTTTCGGAATAAAACTTCCATGGAACTCCATGCATGTACATGTGTCCATTCGGTGAGACCAATATGTTTGAAAATTCCTTCTAATTTACTCACATGGAATTAACTCGCAGACAAGTACATAAATATGATTTTTCAAACCGTTATGGTTAGTCGTTGCATGTACATCTAGTTCAAATTTGAATTAGGTCATTAAATGGCTAGGAAATCACTTATATGTCTTCAAAAGATCAAATGACCCCTGAATTTTCCAAATTTTCACATGACAGTTTGTGTCAGTGCACATTACACGCAGAAAATTTTTGAAGGCCGTAAGAGGAAGCTATCTATCGTTCGTCATCAAACATGCATCGTGCCCTCTCGGAACCATGAGCCTTCTAGTGAGTTGCTCTGGTTTGTGAGGGGTGTGTGTCCAAAGTTTTGTCAAACAGGTCAATTTTTGTACCACATCATCTTGGTGGCATGACATTACATCAACCAAGGTTTCATATTGTCTAATCTTTTTTTAATTTTTTGGAATTAAAATGCCATGGTACGCCATGCATGTGTCCATGTCGTGACACCAATATGTTTGAAAATTCCTTGTAATTTACTGCACATGGAACTAACTCGCACACAAGTACATAAATATGATTTTTTAAACCGTTATGGTTAGGCGTTGCATATACATCTAGTTCAAATTTTAATTACGATCATTAAATGGCTAGGAAATCACTTAAATGTCTTCAAAAGGTCAAATGACCCCTGAAATATTCCAAATTTTCACATGACAGTTTGTATTAGTGCACATTACACGTAGAAAAATTTTGAAGGCCGTAAGAGGAAGCTATCTATCGTTCGTCATCAAACATGAATTGTTCCCTCTCGGAACCACGAGCCTTCTAGTGAGTTGCTCCGGTTTGTGAGGGGTGTGTGTCCAAACTTTCGTCAAACAGGCCAATTCTTGTACCACATCATCTTGGTGGCATGACATTACATAAAGCAAGGTTTCATGTTTTGCTGATCATTTTTTAATTTTTTGGAATTAAAATGCCATGGCACTCCATGCATGTGTCCATGCCGTGAGACCAATATGTTTGAAAATTCCTTCTAATTTACTGCACATGGAATTAACTCGAACACAAGTATACAAATATGATTTTTCAAACCGTTATGGTTAGTGGTTGCATGTACATCTAGTTCAAATTTGAATTACGGCCATTAAATGGCTAGGAAATCACATAAATGCCTTGAAAAGGTCAAATGAGCCCTTAAATCTTCCAAATTTTAAAATGATAGTTTTTATAAGTGCACATTACACGTAGAAATATTTTCAAGGCCATAAGAGGAAGCTATTTGTCGTTAGTCATCAAACATGCATTGTTCGCTCTCGAAACCACGAGCCTTCTAGTGAGTTGCTCCCGTTTGTGAGGGGTGTGTGTCCAAACTTTCATCAAACAGGCCAATTTTTGTACCACATCATCTTGGTGGCATGAAATTACATGAAGCAAGGTTTCATGTTTTCCTGATCATTTTTTAATTTTGTGGAATTAAAATGCCATGGCACTCCATGCATTTTTCCATGCCGTGAGACCAATATGTTTGAAAATTCCCTCTAATTTACTAACATGGAATTAACTCGCACACAAGTACACAAATATGATTTTTCAAACCGTTATGGTTAGTCGTTGCATGTACATCTAGTTCAAATTTGAATTACGGCAATTAAATGGCTAGGAAATCACTTACATGCCTTGAAAAGGTCAAATGACCCCTGAAATCTCCCAAATTTTAACATGGCAGTTTGTATTAGTGCACATTACACGTAGAAATATTTTGAAGGCCGTAAGAGGAAGCTATCTGTCGTTCGTCATTGAACATGTATTGTTCCCTCTCGGAACCACGAGCCTTCTAGTGAGTTGCTCCGGTTTGTGAGGGGTGTGTGTCCAAACTTTCATCAAACAGGCCAATTTTTGTACCACCTCATATTGGTGGCATGACATTACATCAAGCAAGGTTTCATGTTTTCCTGATCATTTTTTAATTTTTTGGAATTAAAATGCCATGGCACTCCATGCATGTGTCCATGCCGTGAGACCAATATATTTCAAATATCCTTCTAATTTACTGCACATGGAATTAACTCGCACACAAGTACACAAATATAATTTTTCAAACCTTTATGGTTAGCCGTTACATGTACATCTAGTTTAAATTTGAATTACAATCATAATTGGCTAGGAAATCACTTAAATGCCTTCAAAAGTTCAAATGACACCTGAAATTTTCCAAATTTTCACATGACAATTTGTATCAGTGCACATTACACGCAGAAAAAATTTGAAGGCTGTAAGAGGAAGCTATCTGCCGTTCATCATCAAACCACTACTAGGAAAAGGCTTACTAGTGGCGCACCAGTTTTGCCTACTAATGGGGCACTACTGGTGCGCCACTAGTACCACGCCACTAGTATTTTTTACTAATGGCGCACCACTGGTGCGCCATTAGTATACCAGATACTGGCGCACCTGTAGTGCGCCATTAGTATGCCTAGAGGTGCGCCATTACTATCTGACTTAGTAATGGCGCACCACATAGAAGTGCGCCATTAGTAATAAAAATTTTCAAAAAAAATCAATTTTTTTTAGTTTTTTCTAAAAAATCAAAGAAAATTATTTTTTTGTTTTTTCTTAATATCGGGTCACTATGACTTAATCTCGGGTCAATATGCTTAATCTCAGGTCAAACTTCCCGAAAGGTCACCAATCCTCACACTACTCCAGCCCAAGCACGCTTAAGCACGCTTAACTTCAGAGTTCTATCCAACCCCAGCACCAGCTCACTTCACAAGCACTTATTGATATATCTAGCATATCAATCCTATTAAACCTTGTTGATGTTTAGGACTTTGTTCATGTTCATGAGTGTGATGAAATTTTGAAAAATATTTCAAACTTCCGTTCATATTACGTATCATATTTTGAAAAAAAAAATCCCGAAAAAAATTGAAACTAATTTTTTTGTTACTAGTGGCGCACCTAGCAAACGGTGTGCCACTAGTAAGTTTGAAATTATTTTAATTTTTTTGCCTCCAGATCTTAAAAGCTCCGTAACTTTTTTTCTGTTAGGTTTTTGAAAATTTTGAAAATGTTTAACGGGGTTCCCCCCCAATTAAATTCGGATGTAACTTTTCGAGTAGTTGATTTTTCATATACAAAACTTTTTAATCCGACTTCGTCTGCAAAAGTTATGCCCATTTTACAAATTCCAGAGAGATTTTGCAAATAAAGTCGAAATTCATATTTGTAAATTTTCCCAACAACTACACCACATATGACATGGGAATCTTATTTTCTTTTATTTTTTGACATTTTCATCACTAGTAATGGCGCACCACTACCACAGTGCGCCATTACTAGTTTTAAAAAAAATAAAAAAAATTGAATTTTTTTGAAAAAAAATTACTAGTGGCGCACCGTGGATGTGGTGCGCCATTACTAGTTTAACTAGTAATGGCGCACTATCCGCTGGTGCGCCAATACTAGTTTTGAAAATAAAAATAAAAAAATGGAAAAAAATTTGAAATTTTTTTACTGATGGCGCACCGTGGATGTGGTGCGCCATTACTAGTTTAACTTGTAATGGCGCACTATCCCCTGGTGCCCCATTACTAGTTTTGAAAAAAAATATTTTTTTTACTAATGGCGCACTGTGGAGGTGGTGCGCCATTAGTATTTGGACACTAATGGTGCAGCAACACATGGTGCGCCATTAGTATATAGTAGTGGCGCACCACATGTCTGGTGCGCCATTAGTGTTCATTTCATCTGTTGCCGTTTTCCTAGTAGTGAATATGAATTGTTCCCTCTCCAAACCACAAGCCTTCTAGTGAGTTTCTTCGGATTGTGAGGGGTGTGTGTCCAAACTTTCGTCAAGCAAGGAAATTTTTGTACCACATCATCTTGGCGGTATGACATTACATCAACAAAGGTTTTAAGTTTTTCTGATCATTTTTTATTTTTTTGCAATAAAAATGCCATGGCACTCCACGCATGTACATGTGTCCATTCCATGAGACCAATATGTTTGAAAATTCCTTCTAATTTACTGCACATGGAATTAACTCGCACACAAGTACACAAATATGATTTTTCAAACCTTTATGGTTAGCCGTTGCATGTAAATCTTATTCAAATTTGAATTTGGTCATTAAATGGCTAGGAAATCACTTATATGTCTTCAAACGATCAAATGACCCCTGAATATTTCCAAATTTTCACATGACAGTTTGTATCAATGCACATTACAAGCAGAAAAGTTTTGAAGGCCGTAAGAGGAAGCTATCTGCCGTTCGTCATCAAACATGCATTATTCCGTCTCGGAACCACGAGCCTTCTAGTGAGTTGCTCCGGTTTGTGAGGGGTGTGTGTCCAAAATTTGGTCAAACAGGCCAATTTTTGTACCACATCATCTTGGTGGCATGACATTACATCAACCAAGGTTTCATATGTTCTGATATTTTTTTAATTTTTCGGAACTAAAATGCCATGGCATGCCATGCATGTGTCCATGCCGTGAGACCAATATGTTTGAAAACTCCTTCTAGTTTACTGCACATGGAATTAACTCGCACACAAGTACACAAATATGATTTTTCAAATAGTTATGGTTAGCCGTTGCATGTACATCTAGTTCAAATTTGAATTACAATCATTAAAAGGCAAGGAAATCACTTAAATATCTTCAAAAGGTCAACTGACCCCTGAAATATTCCAAATTTTCACATGACAGTTTGTATCAGTGCACATTACACGTAGAAAAATTTTGAAGGCCGTAAGAGGAAGCTATCTGTCGTTCGTCATCAATCATGCATTGTTCCCTCTCGGAACCACGAGCCTTCTAGTGAGTTGCTCTGGTTTGTGAGGGGTGTGTGTACAAACTATCGTTAAACAGTCCAATTTTTGTACCACATCATCTTGGTGGCATGACATTACATCAAGCAAGGTTTCATGTTTTCCTGATCATTTTTTATTTTTTTTAGAATTAAAATGCCATGGCACTCCATGCATGTGTCCATGCCGTGAGACCAATATGTCTGAAAATTCCTTCTAATTTACAGCACATGGAATTAACTCGCACACAAGTACACAAATATGATTTTTCAAACCGTTATGGTTTGTCCTTGCATGTATATCTATTTCAAATTTGAATGACGGCCATTAAATGGCTAGGAAATCAATTAAATGTCTTGAAAGGTCAAATGACCCCTGAAATATTCCAAATTTTCACATGATAGTTTGTATCACTACAAAAAAATACACTTCCGTGATGATACGTGTTTGTCACAGTAGGTCACATTTTCTGTCATCCATGTACATTCATGAAGATTTTACGAGAGAATCAAGATAGTCATACCTGTGCTGTCGTAGAAGTGTTCCATGACATTACCAAAATTATCATCACGGAAGTGTCCACTTACATGACGATAAATCATGCGCCACAGAAGTGCTTTCGTCAAGGGTGACCGACACGTGGCATCCACCGTAACGGAACGCCATTAAGCTATCGGTTTGGGTTTTCGATCCGACAACCCTTTAACAGCCCGGACCAATGGGGATTTTCCACGTGTAAAATCATCATTTGCTGGAGGAAACACGTGTCGTCTCATCGTTGGGACGGATGTCATCCACTCATTGCACAGAAGGTGCCTATGATACGTCGACACGTGGCACGGCCCAACAGAGGCCCATTCCTGTGAAAAGGCCGGCCCGTTTGACTTGGTCAAAAGGTGGCGGGACGACCCATGGAAAGCGTGTTAACGGCATGTTCGCATATGGCCCATTTACCGCCCGCTAACCCAAGGCCCGTTACGCCCTATCCGAATTAGGCCTAGTAGCGTCATCTGGGCCATCCAATATGATTCCAGCCCATTTTCACTTCTGGCCCATGTATGGCCCATGATGTCTTTCGACCCATATGAGGTCCTTTGTAACTCTTGGCCCATTAACGGCCCGTGGTGAAACTAGCCCGCAATGAACAGTGTATCACTTTATAGCCATTAACGTCCCATGGTGAAACTGGCCCATAATGAATAGTGTATCACTTTATACACATTAACGGCCCATTATTCCGTTGGGCCATTTCCAGCCCATGTTATCTTTCGGCCTTCTCAGAGCCCATTTATTCTTGGGCTCATTTCCAGCATTCTTTTACTTACGGCCCATTACTATCATTTTCTGCTTGTGGGCTAAATTCAGTCCGAGGTTACAGTCGGCCCGTTTGTGGTCCGTTAATACGTTGGGCCGTTTTCGTAGCGTCATCAAATACGGCCAATTAACGACGACCCGTTATGGTCGGCCCATGAACAGACGATTCCAACTCTAGCCCGTTTACGGCCATAATGCGGTCTGTTATTGGCCCATGTTTGGCCAACAAATCATACGACCCATACAAGGCCCATTGATGATACGGCCCACAGAAGGCCCATTGTGTCTATGACCCATATATTGCCCATTGTTTCAACGACACGTAGAAGGCCCATTGTTTCTATGGCTCGTAGGAGGGAAATGGTAACTATAGTAAATATGTAGCCCATGGTTATTGTGGCCTAGTTTTCAAAAATAGGTTATTGCGGCCACTAGCAAACCGCGAAAAAAGAACTTCACTAACTAGAAACAAAGAAATAAACAAGACAATAAGGAAATAAATAAGGAAGCAACTTACGCTAGGCTATCACGGCTATTACACATATTACATCCACTGGTCATCAAAGTTCGCCACCAGTGCAAATATAGGGAACACAATAGCATGTAAACACCGCACCAAAACAAGTCCAGAACTGAAACCACTTCAGAAGAGCTCAAGAAACAATATCCTGGGTACCCATAATGCTGGCAAGATGCTTAGCAAGCTTATTAACTTTCTCTTGTTTGGCGCTTAAGTCCTCTAGCACTTGCTGTTGCACCAAAAAGTATGCATCTGAATTCTGCAGGGACTTCCTAAGCCCTTCGGCTTCCTGTCGCATAACATCTGATCGATGTCTTTCAACTTGAAGTTGAGACTCAAGAAGCTGAACTGATTCAGCCAACAAGTTCGAAGAGCTGGTGCCAGCAGTAGTAGCTAGTAACTCGAACACTACATCAAGACAAGACTTTGGGGTTGTCTCAGTGTCTTCAATATAGTTTTTATCAGCTTTCTTGGAGACCACCAGGGATGTCTCACTATCTTGAACATTATCTGCATTACTTCCTTTACCATTGCATAACGGGGATACTCTTCTCCGATATTTTATCCGCGTTCTAAAAGAGAAACAAACAAACACATCACAGGTTTACAATGTAGTATATGAAACTCATTTTGGTAAACCAGTTTAGTAGTAAGGTGGACAGGATAACATCATGAAACAAACATATATCTATGTAGTATGGTCACTGTATGGTCTATATCATTCTAGTTTATGTTGCCAAATCAAGATAGATATAGTTCGAATCATATCTATTTAAAACAAAGTAGCATAGACAAAATATAAGTGTGGGAAACTACACAACAATAACAACACTTGTAATGTGCATGGCATGAGAACATAATTGTTTACTCAATTGAAACTGAAATCAACATAGAGCAAGTTACAACAGCAAATAGCCAAACACGTTAAAGAAACAGGTTTAAAACATACTTGTTGCGCCATTGGAGTTTCAATTGCATCCTTCAAATTTGAAATTAGTTGGTAAGAGTAAGTACAGTGATGCAAGAGCAAAGTAGTATGAACCATAGCTACGAAACTTGACCTGACAACAATTCTTCTTCTACTTTAAGCGTTGACTTGGGGTTCGGAGTGGTGGTCCTCGTGCTTTGGGCACTGCAGTTGCCTTACTACCTGCTCGTGTTTGGGTGCTCTGTGGTGGAGACGGTGCTGTGTCAAGGGGAACTGGGTTACTATCTGCTGGGGTTGGGGTTAGAAGGGGTGTAGCTGGTTCTCTGTCCAACTGGGTAGGGGTACAATCTGCATGAGTCTGGGTTTTGTGTGGTGGGGTTGGTTCTTGGGCAAGTACAACCGTGGTTCTATCTGCATCGACAGGTAGCACGATCTTTTCTAACGACCGTGTTTTTACTCCCACAGATACTGCCATCACTCCCTCCAATTGAAATGGCTGATAAACAAGAAAAGTAATTGAATGCACAGACATTGTAAGATAGACAGGTGCAATGGATACTAGGGAAGAAAACATGGCATGAAATAATTCACATTTATGTTGTCTAACCAAGCAGAATAGCAGGACATAATTTCACATATATGATGCCTAATTAAACAGGATAGCATGACATAATTTCACATGTATGATGGCTAACTAAACAGGATAGAATGACATAGTTCAAAATATGATGACTATGTAAACAAGATGACATGATATAACTATACGATGTGTCCATTAAAGTGGTTGGCATGCCATAAATCACAAACATGCCGTCGATGGAAACATGATGGCATGATATAATTCACAGATAGAATGACATAATTTAAAATATGATGACTATGTAAACAGGACGAGATGATATAACTATATTATGTCTTTTAGAAAATGGGTTGGCATGCCATAATGCAAATACATGCTGTCTATGTAAACATCATGGCATGACATAATTCAAATATATGATTTATATACTAAGGAAGTGAGCAGAGGGCAATCGCATATATGATGTGTCAACTAAGGAGATGGCATTCAATATTGTGTTTATGATGTAAAAATTAAGCATTGCAATACAACATATGCATGATATGAGTAATATAACCCTGCCAAGTTTGAGCATACACCTCAGGGGTATAATAGGACTGGTCATCTGCCTTTGAATCCTCCTCTGAAGAGCTATCTGTAACCAGCAAGATATCTGCTTCAGCAGGTAGCATTGTCTGCTCTGAAGACCTTGTTTTTACTCCAGATTTCTCCATCACCAATTCAAATGGTTGATGCACAGGAAGAGCAGATGAATATACAAACATTGTCGACAAAAGCAATGAGAAATACAAAAGAAGGAAGCATTGATATAATTCACATATATGAAGCTTGCCTAAACAGCATGGCATTGCATAATTCACATACATAATGCCTTGCAACAAGATAACATTGCATAATTCACATATATAATGTCTTGCAACAAATGCCATTGCATAATTCACATATATGGTAATTAGACACTAAACAGGTGGCATTCACACAAAGCATATCTAAACTAAGCAAATGACATAGCAATGCAAGTTATCATACGCACGATATGAGCAACATAACCCTGCCAAGTTAGAGGATGCACCTCCGGGGGGAAATATGACTTGTCATCTGTCTCTAAATCTGCCTCTAAGGAGCTATCGGTAACCAGCAAGACATGCACTTTGTCAAATAGCATTGTCTGCTCTGAATCCCTTGTTTCCACTCCAGATTTTTCCTTGATCGTGCTGAATGGCTGATGCACAGGAAGAGTAATTGAATGTACTAAAATTGTTGACAAATTTAACACGTAATAAAAAAATGATGGCATGATATAATTCACATATAAGATGACTGGCTAACCAGGGTGGCATTGCAAAATTCACATATATGATGCCTGGCTAAACAAGATGGCATTGCATGATTCACATATACGATAAAGAAACTAAACAGATAGCATTGACACAAAGCATGTCTAAACTAAGTAGATGACATCTTTAATGTATACAGTAAGTAATGCAAGGCACCATATGCATGATATTACCAACATCAGCATGCCAAGTTAGACCGAAGACCTCATGGGGTAAATAGGAGTGGTCTTCTCCTTTTGAATCCCCCTCAGAACAGTTATCTTCCTCTTGATTACGATCCGAAATGGGTGGAGGGGGGGCTGCCTTTGCGCCCACCATGGAGCGACGTCTGCATGAAATTTTATTGCTACACATGCCTCGTCTCTTTTGCTCTACATGATCAGTTCCATTGTGTACAATAACTGGCATGCATAGGAATAAAACATCGTGACATTATGTAAGGAGTGCATGCACAAATCTGGAGTGATGGTAGCAAACTATGGATAGACCTAAAACCAATGATAGCAGGCAGATAATAGCTTTAGTTAAAAAATACAGATAATGGCTCCTTTAATGTTTGTTTGCACGCAACATGAAACTCATAGTAGACACCCGAGATTAACCAGATAGTAGACAGATAGTACTGATTGCTGCCCCAATATGTACCCCACAACCGTTTAAAAACTCAGTATCAGCATTAGTTTGGACCTGACTCAGAGTATAATAGGTGAACACGATGATAATGTAGCATGTCATCATATTAAGTGATGCATAACGTAAGCAGGCACGGAAGAGTGCGCCTCTCTTGCGGACCCGTGTAGTACTCAAGTTCATCTTCTCAGTTGATGATGGTAATGCAGTTGTCGTGTCTGCCGGCGGCGGGGAAGAAGATCTGAGGCGGCGAAAGACAGTCTTGAGAGTTGGATCCCTGCTGTCGTGAACCCTTCCGTCGTTGGAGCAGCTGAGCTGGGGTGGAACACAACACCGCAGGAGCAGGACAAACCACACAAGGTTTTCTTTGACACATATCTGTAACAGAAGTAATTGAGTAAGGGCTTGTTTGAATTTGAGGATTCTAACAATGTAGGGATAGGAAATAGATAGGAATAGTATAGTAATGCATGTGCAAAACAGAGAATTTAAAAACACAGGATTTCTGCCAATCTGGGTGTTGGATTCACACCAATTGGAAGATCACATGATGCAAAAAAGCATGGTGAGATTAAGTCAAACCACAAGAAAATGTACGGTTATAATGCTATTATGCTACTATCTCTTAGTCTTGTGCTTGATGATTAGGAATATGAAAAGGAGGACAAGTGGAAATTAGAATTCCTACAGTTTTTCTTTCAAGGTGACACTAAAGGAAAAAATCCTACAGTTTTCCTTTGTTCCATTCCTTTGCACCAAATTCATGAAAAGTAGTACCATAGGAAACATTCCAATTCTTTCCTTTCAAGCACTGGCGATTCTAGTAGGTAGGCTTGAGCAAGGAAAATCCTACACTAAAAAAATGTTTTTGTGCTACTTCTATTACTTTGGACCCAGGCCATTCCCATAATAGCTCAACTCCCGGACCCATCGACAAATGCACAGCTCAAACACGTAGAGATAAATAATGATGGCGTTCAAGAGAGTCCATCATGGATAGCTAAGTTGCCTGGTACCTCATTGCTTGTCATATAGTAGGATAAAATAACCGTATTTCCAGTTACTATGTGTGCTCAGTGGACAATATATATAACATGGAGTAAAAAAGAGATGCAACAAGTGTACAACCTCTTTGGCGGAGCCATGTCGATCTCAGCATGATTGGGTTGGCCGGTGAGGATGCTCTGGCTGACTTGGCTATCGGAGGAGGGCAAGAAGGTCTTAGGCGTCTGGAGATGGAGCCCGAGGTACTTCTCCGGTGTGATGGAGTGTTTCGTCGTTGGAGTAGCTCCAGTGAGTTATACGACGCCGAGGCTGAAGAGGGACAAGAGAGACAACGTTAACCTGAGTGGAATTCTAATAGCATCTCCAATACATGACGTAAAATACATAACCACAAAGTGCTAGATGTAAAATACATCAGCCGCTCATCTCTGAACTTAACTGTTGAAATTGAATTTAACTGTCGAAACTGAACTTAATTGTCGAAACTGAATTTTGCTGTCGAAACTGAACTTTACTGTCAAAACTGAACGCACTAGCAAGGTGAGGCTACACGTCAGTCGACTGACATTTTCATCTCTGGTCAGTCGATTTTGCAGCTGTTGGATACGAAATCAAAGGCCTACAGTTCATCTTCAACCTCCAGCCCCCTGAGCCGCCAGCCACCACTGGCCAAACAGCAGCCCCCCGCCGCCCACGGCCGGCGGTGCGCCGCCCCGCCCGCCATGAAAACACTGCCCACTGCCGGTCCGTCCCTCCCCTGGCCATCCCTATAGGCCCCCTCGTGCCGACCTTTTTCTCCGGAGATCCCCATGCCACTGCCCCACCACCGCCGGCGACCACCACCCCACCCTGAACACTAAGATAGATAGTGGGGTACCTCTTCGGTGA